>NW_010286540.1:59403-72891 GCF_000700745.2 Antrostomus carolinensis
TTTCTCTCTCCTCTTAGAGACCGAGGAAGGGAGTATGATTTTTTTTTTTTTTTCCCAGTTCTCTGAACACTTATTTACAGGAAAGGCATACTGCATGAAATATTCCTCCTTTGGCCTCAATGAAGAATTATGTACATCAGTAGATCTGCTTGTCTGCATCTGATAAATGTGTATTGTCAGTAAAATGTGAGGTAGTGTATAAAATCACATGCAAAATAAGCTTTTGGTTTACACAGATTTTTTTCTTACTTTTTTGTGTTAAGTTTTTACTTCATGATACCTGAAATTGGTACAGCCAGACTAAAATACGGTGTTAAACTCACTGAGCCATAAAATCTAGCAGATGAAACCATGTTATCTTTCACTTATGTCTTATAGGGACTCTTCCATAAGTCCTTGCAAGGAAGAAAAAAAAATAAATCTGATTTTTGAAACCAGAGGGGAGAAAAAAGGTTAGATTTTTAAATGTCAGTTTGTTTTTTCATTGCAGTAAAAATTAGAATAGGGATGGTGGAGAGGAAAAAAAAAGACGTGTTTATCTTATAAGAACTGAGAGATTAAAGTATTTGGGTACCCAGTTGGGATGGGGCAGAATTTGAGAGACATTTCCCAATGCAATTCCTGTCTTTTAGGAAAGAATTTACTTCTGGACAAATTCAGAAGAAGTGACATTTTGGAGCAGGGGTGGGAAGGGAGTTATTGACAAATGCCTAGTACAATCATTCTAATTGAGAATTGAAGAGTACTCAGATGATGCAATTAGCAAAGCATCCCTGAAGTTGTGGAGTCCGTTGAAATAGAAGAGTTGGACAGCAGAGGATCTGGCCTGTGGCATACGTGTGGTTTCTCTTAGATCGTGTGCATTTATTCCTATGTTGTGCCTTTTTAAAAGTCTGCTTGAAGTCAGCAGGTGTTTTTACATATTTAAAAAGGTGAATTATATAATCATGTGTGCTGAGGAGCTCATTACTAACTTGGTTTTATCTGGTTTTTATTTGGAAGAAGCTGTTCTTTTTACTGTTGTGAAAAATCCCGCTCCTCCATTGGCATGAACTCTCTGGCAACCTGATGAGGATGTAAAACAGCATAAATTTTTGTTTGTTGTGGTTTCCCATGGGGTTTGGGCTGCTCTGAATTGGCCCAATATTAAATACAATATTAAATGCATATGCGTTCAGAGCTAGACCTACAATGGGATTACAGAAGCCCGTGTGATCACAACATGACCTCTGTTTTTGCTCTCAATCTTCTTAGAGGCTTATTCTATAGTCTGGGTTAAATTCTGCCTTCCGATTCTTTTGCTAACTCTATTGTTTATCTTGGGAGCACTTGTTCTTTGTGGCCCACAGTACTGGCATTGCTGGAGCTCCCACTGAAGTCATCATGGGTGTTCAACACCTTGGAAAATCCAGTATTAATCCAGAAATTGGCCACTTGTAAACAACAGCATTAAATTCATGAGATGCATGTGCTGTGTTTAGTGATATGATCAACAGTCTGTGATAAATTGACACATCCTTTTGTTGTGAATTTGCTCCTGATCAGAGATTTTTTACACAAATTCCCCAAGAGAGTTTCTATAAGGAGGAGTCACTTACAAGGCACCTGCTGTAGATGTTCCTCTCAGCACATCCTTGTGCCTGTGGGAAGCCCACCAAAATCATAGGACAGTGATATGCTTTGTGAGGTTTCAACCAAGCACTGTCAATCGCAGGACTGAGTCCTGGGAATGAGACTTCAGCAATGTGTTACTGTATTTTTGGAGCTGCTTCAGAGAAATAAAACCCAAGTAAAAATACGCTCTAGTGGAGTCTAAACTCCAGAGAGAACTGAATTAACTGTACATTCTCTTCTGGTGTTAACCATTCATCAGCAATCTATTCAGAGTGAGAGGAAGATGCTGACATATATATTTTTAGAGAGGATAGAAGGGAGGAACTTCTTATGTCACTCAAATTCCAGCCCAAATTGTCTACTTGGTTTTAATTAGGTGGAAAAAAGAACTGGATGATATGAAGCACTACTTTTAAAGCTGAATCTTTTGATTATATTTGATTTACTGAAATCCATCATGTCTATGAATATGCCTGAGATAATTTTTCCTCTTGCTCCAGTAAATAATTTATCTTAACATATATATACTACTCTGTGCCCATGAAGTATGTTGACTCAGATACAACCTACTATTTTCACGTCTGTGAAAAATAGAGATGAATCTGAAAATTCACATCTGGCTTATGTACCTAATCAGGCAGGGCTGAATCCTGCCTCTCTGCCAGAAGTGGTCATGTGGAAAGGAAATACTCAAACAACATATTACAGCTCATCAGTATGGCATGTTGCGTGTACTTGGACTTCAGCAACCTCTTCCACTCTGTCCTTTTAGTCCTGGGAGTTGCCAGGAGCATCTGACTTTTGCAAATGCACAGTGGGAAAAACATGACAAGGCGGGGAAAAAAAACCCCAAAACAGGGAAGGAACACTGGTGTCTATAAAGAGGTTGAGTAAATCTCCATAAAAATGTAGCAGCTTAAAATTAGGAAAAAAATTGGAAATTACTAGGAAAGATTCAATTGTAATCCTTTCAAAAACCTGAAGCAATTAGACAAAGCCAGAATTACCAGCAAAGTTGACAAAGGATTTGATGAATGTGCAGCTCAGCTTACAGAGACAAAGACACTGTGTAAGTCCATTGAGCCTAACAGAGCTACTCCAAGGCTGGACTTTGCTAGCAATGAATGGCAATAAAAAACCCTTCATATTTCATGGATTACCTAAAATAAGCAATGTAAACACAATCCATTACCCGGTTTTGTTCAAGCTTATAGTGCTTCATTGGCTGTTACCTGTGGATCTCGACAGGCAGAAAAGTAAAGCATAAGCAATGTTGGTGGTGCAGAGGGCATTGGCAGAGTCTGGGATTTGAATGTTCCTGTAGATCTCACTGAGATGAGCCAGGGCTTAGTGTCTGAATACCCCATTGCTATTTCTGCTGTCCCTGATGGGGCAAGGCAAGCTGTGAAATCTCACAGGTGTACAATGTTTAATTAAAAGGCACTCCATTCTGAGTTTTGCTGAGTAACAGAGAATAACCCTGCACTGAATTTTCTGGTTCAATCTGTGACTCAGAGCCTGCCCTCTTACTTATGGGTGTGAACATATTTTGGAAGTTAGATAAATGTGCAGTCTGTCCAGATACTGAACCTCTCCTCTTCCTAATACCTGCAGGGATGTGATTTCCACACGTGTGGATACAGTCAGAGGAAGAAAGTCACCTCCACTGGGGGAATGGGAGGTTGAGAAAATTAAGTTCCAGCAGTTGTTTTCATACCAATTCACTCTGTAACCTTGGCATGACATTTTACTTCATCTGTAACCTGAGGGTAGAGATATCAACACTTGTTCAAGTAGTAATATCTTCAGCATTTACATTTCTTGTGTGCAGGGGACTGAAACAGAACTTCCATAACGTGGGCAGCTTTCAGACGCCTCAGACTTCATCAAAGTTCAAGATCTGGGATTTTAAATTAATAAATTGATAGAGATTAATGAAATTTCATAATGTATTTTGATCTGACTATTGTATTACACTCCAGAGATCCCTCCTTCTGCCATTCAGATGCGAAGCACCAAGTTAGGTGGTAATAAATGTAAGCCAGACAGCTGGAAAAACACAGGAATTCAGTCAACTGTAGAGTGACAGGAGTGGTTTGGTGTGGCTGGTGTGGCAGCAGCACCAGAGCTGGGAATGCACTGTTCTTCTTGTTATAAAGAAAATGAGGACCCAGATTAGCATTTCCAGGACCCAAGTATCAGATGAACACAGTCACAAATATGATTGGGAGTTGAAAATCAGAGTGACTGTTAAATATTTTCTTCACAATCTTTCTCTAACCATTATTGGGGATACACTTCAACAGTCCAATTTTAAGCTGTCTTGCAAAGTAGCAGACTAAATTCCCTTTATATTCAAAATAGGCTTCTCTGGAACATCATTAATCTCACCTATTTTCAGTGTCTACATTATTACGAGAAGCATCTTACTATAAAAGTGCCAGCCTCTGCTTCTCTCTGCTGAGAATGAAAGTTTGAGGCAATTACCTTGAATGTGGGGGGTCTATTGCAGACATCTGACATTAAGGGAGAAGAATCCCTTATCTCTTTTAACTTTTTCATTACACAATCTCAATCTACCCTTCAAAGTAAAATCCTTGCAAAATGAGCACACAAGAGGAACTGTAGAAGAAACATGGAAACTTCAGGATAGTTTTAAGTATGATAGTTAAATGGTCTTGCTTTGTATCAACATAAACATCCCAGTAATTGAGGACTTGAGAATTTGGTAACCAAAGAACTCTAATCAAGAGAGACAAAAATAGTTTTAAAAACTCCCAGTCTTTCCTTGCTTGTTGAAGACCTGTTTTCAGAATCAGATGGTAGTGAATAAGAATGACAGAATTTGATCCTTACAAAGGAAACCTATTTACATATTTCTGCTTCAGAAGGAATGCAGTCAGTTTTCCTTCTTTGCAGGGCAGATTTGGAAATCAGACCCAAACATAATGAATTTGTGCATGCTATGGGAGTCACTGGGTGTGACTGTAACCTGTGATGTGCACCAGATCTCACTGGAGGATGTAATCTCTCTGCTCTGTGACTTCCCTACTGCACCAAATCTGTTGAAGCAATGCCCAAGGGCTTCAGGAATGGGCTACCTCCCAAGGTGTTGTTTGATTTGCAAGGGAACTCAGAGTCAGTTTTGTAACAAGGCTTCTGCTGCAAGTGCTCCGCATGAACAATGACCTGCTCCAAGGTAATTTTTTTTTCCTCTACAAGTTCAAAGAGGAGGATTCTTCTTCCAGTCAATTAGTGGCCCGTCATTGGTGACATCTATACCTCTTGTGTGGTATTTTGAAAGCCTTTGTTTCTGAGGCCCAGAGGGAGTGGGAGAGCCTCCTGCTGATACTACACACAAGAGTTGTATATTTGGGTCTGATTTCCACAGCATGCCCAGAGGTACCTGAGTTGTGATGGGAGGGGGGTGTCTGGCTTGATGTCTCTGTTGTTCTGCTGTATTTTTCTTCTGCTGCCTCTAGGCTGATGAGCAGAGATAACAGTACGGAAAGAACAAAGCAGAGTCATCTTTTCTTGATTCTTCCCTGCTTTATTGGAATTGCAAGAAGGTTTCTGCTGTGTACCCACTGGTTTTTAAAGCAGTTAATCTCATAAATATAATCTCATATTAATAACAGAAGTGGCTTGTCCTGATTTGGTAGATAGCTTTGGCTCTTTATGTAGGCGCATGTGTGGCCTAAAGACCATATGAATTGGCATTCTGAATGATGTATTGCACTGTCCTGAATCTCTCTCAGTTGTTTCTTGTGTCTCTCAGAAAAAAAAAACCAAGCCAAACAACTCTCGTTTGAGTCTGGGTCGCAGTTTGTTAAATGCTATGTAAAAAAAAGGGGAAAAGGAAACAGCATATGCTCCTACTGACTAAAGAAATATTTGAAAGCCAAAAAGGTACTTAACAACCAGAGCTGAAATCACTGTATCTCCTCTGGGCTGAGGCACTTCCATGCTTCTGTAGAGGTCTTTGGTACCTTGCAGGACTGGGCTTTGACATTAGAAGTACTGCACCAAAAATTGCAGGTGGCAGGCAGTAGAGAGACCTCAGGCCATTGCAGTCATGGGGGATGCATTGATCTATTCCCAAAATAAATCAAGTAGAGTAACAAAACAATACATGTTGCATATGAAATGAATATCTCTTTCATAACCTTCCTGGCCAGGAGAAACTTCTGCAACTTTCAATGTTGTTGTTCTCTTCCCACCATGCTTGTGATCATCCTTTTTATCAAAACTTCCCTGCTCCATGTTGTTGGCATCCAGCTGGTAAATTCAAATGTCATTTTTCTAGACGGATCCATATAAAACTAGTTTAACTCTCTTTGACTTCTCTCCAAATGAAATGCTGTGACATACTGTCTTTTTGTCAGTTATGCTCTTATTTTGCACTGTTTTGTGATGGTTTATTTGCAGTAAGAAGCTCATTATCAGTACTCAAGGGTTTCACTGAATCTATGTCTCTTTTTACTGATGTGAGAGGGGTAAAAAGAAGAGAAGGAAAGCAATATACGCCCTCATGTAAGCAGTATGGAGTCTATGTACATAAAAGACAAATATTTTGGCTATATTCAAGTACAGAGAAAATGCTGTCTTCTTGCAGAAAAGATCAGAAAATTTGTTCAGATTGATGCAGTGAAGATTTGAAATGGAGATTGAATTAATTTCATAACTTGTCCATTTCTGTTGTCCTACATAAGAAAATACATGGTAACAAACTACTTATAAGATAACGAACAAAATATAAAGTAACGAACTTGAAACCACAAAGGAACAATTCCCTTTTAACCAACAACAAAGGAATAATGGGAAAAGATCAATGTTCATATCCTACTATTTCTGTGAATCCCAGCAAACCACCATTCCCTTAAAGATACATGTGAGAGCTCTGCAAAATCTTCAAAGCTTATTTCAAGGGGAAACATAGGTACAAAGGAGTGATCCAGTGGCTGTTTCTAATACTGCTTTGAGAAGTGCTTTCCACCCTTATTGTAAGTCTGCTACCTCTTTGGAGCAGTTTCTCTGTAAATTCATAGCAACTTCAGGCTACCTTGGTCAGAAATGAATGTTTGCACTGAAGCTTTTTACTTTACTTTCCTGAAACACTTTGGGATGTAGCTTCTGTTGAAAGCACATTGATGTTTTAAAGCCTTTTGAAAGGATGGCACATTTCCTGCAGCTCGCTGCTTTTGCACCATCTGGCAACTGAAATCTTCTCATCACCAAAGAGGTTTTATAAGGCATAATGCAGCCACACTTGTCATTCAAACTAGATCTGATGGGGTCAGTCCTTAGGAAACAGGATTAAAACCTTTGAGTAACCTTCAGATTCATTCAGTCCCTGGTGTGTGTTTTGTTCTTTAGGCCTTGTCAGCAAGAACAGGTATTTAATCACTACCAGGCATCCTGGTAGTGCAGCCATTAGGGGACTGTTTATTTACTCTCGGTGATAGTGTCTCTCAACACTTGCCCATTGCAAAATGAAATTACAGTCTGCAGGCCTCAGAAAAAGTGTTTGGTAAAATTTTGTGTTGTTAAACTCTGGCACAGATTCATAAAGGCAATAATTTACGTGCTGTTGCTATGTGAAGTATTCCACACCAAGCCCCAGCCTCTTCAGTGGGTGACAGTGACCTGTGTTGGATCTGCCATCTCGCTGGGTTACTGCTCTCAGTATTAGAGAATTTTGTTTTATCAGACTGCAAAGCAAGACCTGGGATTACCAGATGGCTGTAAAACATTGTGCTGTTTTTATGTTCTCAGGGTGGAACCTGCACTGACTCGGATCAAAGAAGATCGAAAGCGGATCATCTTACCAGCAATTGACAATATCAAGTACAACACTTTTGAAGTGCAGCAATATGCCAATGCAGCCCACGGCTATAACTGGGGGCTCTGGTGCATGTACATAATCCCACCGCAGGACTGGCTCGATAAAGGGGATGAGTCAGCTCCCATCAGGTAAATCTCCCGTATGCTGTCAGTTTGGCACCCGCAATGTTTCCATCTCAGCTGTCTGCCGCTGGGGAGTTTAAGTGAAGCAAGGCTCTAGGCTTTGTACAGGGATAGTAAAATGAAATGGAAGAAAACAGATGGCTCTACAAAGCTGTGGATGCATGTGTCACACCTCAGAGCTGCACCACAATGTACATAGAAGTGCAGGTGCTCTAGTTGTGAACGTGTGGTTCAAGTTCACGTTGTGGCCCTTCGTAGGATAGCAGGATCTTTTTCATCTATACTTTTGCTTTCGTGGACTCCGAGGTGAGTAACACACCAATGAAACTTTGTGTGTATGAGAAACAAAGGTATTTTGTATATGATTACAAAGAGTCTGGCTTCACTTTTGGTCTGTAGGCAATACTCTTGGCCATCAGCTCAAACCACAGCTTCCCAGCAGCACTAGTAGGAGATATATCAGCCTAGCCTTGTTGGAGAGTTGCTCTTTTTTTTGGAAAACTTTGTTCATTTTCCTACTGGATTAATTTTAAAACGAAACTGGACCACGTAGTTAGTGTGTCATTTTAATTTTCTCTAGAAGGGAACATTTTACCTTACAGAAATTGAATTTTTGAAGGAAATACTGTTTCAGGGATTGTGATAGCGTTTTTGAGAGTTGTTACACTGGGAAAACAGGAACTGATAAGAAAGGGAGTTGCTTTCCCTTTAATTTGAAAATTCATATCTCCTAGCCCTTCATCTCCAGTGCAGATGCTTGTCTAACAGCTCCTCTGAGATACTGTTCTGGGTGAAAGATACTATTAGCAATATTGAAAAAAATGCTAAAAAATCTGAAGCCTACGTATCCACTTTAGGTTCCTTTGCCCTATTTTTGAGATTTTTTAGGAAGGACACAAATTACCGCCTTAGAGTCATCTTCATTTTGATGTGTATCAGCTTCATCCTAGAGTAAGCTGAAACTCTATTGTATGGTCCTGGTGTAGGCTCTGGCAAAGAAGCTGATGTACTTCCCTTCCAGCATAGAGCTTGAGCTGTCAGGTCCCGAGAAGTCCATCCAAGCACTTCAAACAACATATCGAACTGAAGAGATCCAAGTGGTCTTTCGGAAGTGAAAGGACACAGACGAACTGTTGACATTTCTAAATGATTGGGTGGGGCCATCTCACAGTCTCTGCCCCTCATACAGCCAGTAATATTTCAATCCGTATTTGAGCAAGTGTTGCAGGTTGCACTTAGGTTCATTCTCATGTCCTGTGACTACAAAACAGAGCTATACAGAGACATTAACCTTATTTACCACAGGACAGCACAGTCCTTCATCACTGACCCTTTGCTCAGCTGGAAACCTCAATAAGCAGGAAAGTAATTACTTAGGAAATCAGTTTTCCTGGAATAACATGCCTTGCTCTCCTCATGTTGTTTCAAAAGTGCAGGTGTTTTATATCTGTTTCACTCAGCCCTGAGAAATAGTTTGTTGATGAAAGAAAATTAATCAGTCAAAGTTTTCATTCCTGAAATCAGGCTTTCAGTCTTTTATTCCTGAAAGGTTTTGCACAATTCATTGCTTCCAGTTTATATGTGAAATCACTGTATTAATTTTCACATGAGTTGTTCTAGTATTTGAGAATCTTCTGTTCTGGAGACAATGATCACATATCAGATAAAGCTGAACTAAGAAGTTAAACTTTAGCAAGTTCCTTAGACATGATTTTTAGTGGTGGTAACTCATGCACTTCCTAAAATATAGAAGCTGCATCTGCAAAGCACTTATGGAAATTAAACTACAGATATTTTTTAATAGAGAATAAAGAATCTCATCCCTGTAATGCTGGGGTAAGAGGGTTTTTTCAGCAATACAGAGGCTGATTTACTATGGGCTTTCCTCAGGTTTGTGTTCAAGCTCTTGCCAGAGTTATACTGGCACTGAGTTGGACTGATACAGAAGTGAGTAAGGTCTAAGCTCAAGCACTAAGTAGTGTTGAAATCCAATGCATGTAAGTATTAGCTGGCTCCTGAGGGCAGTGATTTTATTCTGAACCTGAGTGAGGAAACCCTCCAATTCAACAGTGCATAAGCTGCCCAGAGACAGATAAGACAGGCAGCACAAGGAGGAGAGCACCCAACCCTCACTGACAAATACCGAGAACACTGAGATGTTGTGATTGCATTAAGTATCTCTCCTGCAAATTAAGAATAACATGCCCTAAAACTGAGAGACGTCAACGTCGAACCGTGAGCACTTACCTGTCTCCCAGGGAACGCAGTGATCTAGAGGAGCAGAGCATCCACTCTATAGCCACACTGCACTGATTTCTGGTGGGTCTCCAAAGCAGTAGCACCTGGATGGATTTGATAAAGCATTTGACTGTGCTATTGTGTTATGCCTGGCTGTAGAAATACTTTTGTGGCTTTTAAGTGATATGCCAATGTAATTATGATAACAGAAAGAGTAAATGTGCAAGTGGTGATGAAAAGGATGAGGAAGTCTGTACTTAGAATTGAGATTTTAAAACACTCATGATGGAAACTTACCAGCTGTAAAAAATTTAAGGTGTATTTTCAAAAGGAAGGGAAAATTAGACTACTAAGAAAACTTTTTCAAAACTCTGTTGGTTTGCTACAGATTTTGGTTTCGTAACCAGCTTTCCACAGTGTGTACTGCAACTGTGATTCCTGTTTCAGTCCAGTTTGCAAGGCATGCAAACTGGTCCACATTGATGGTGTTTGGATCCATGTGTCTGTTCAGTGCATTCATAAGATTGCAGGACTGTTCATCAGCATGAAAACGGCAATTTTGTTTGGTCCTTGCTGACAATGACCCTCTTAAGGCTTCCTTTGACACTCTCTTCAGCAAATAGTGGGTTTGTTTTGTGTCTCTGTGTGTGTTTTGTAAAAGAAAAGGCTAATAACTAATAACCCTGTGACTGGTTTTGTGGTTGGTGTAGCTGAATCTCACAGATCTCCAAAGGGATTAAAGACTTCCAGTGTTAAAAAAAAAATGCATACCCTGGTATCAGTGAGGATCAGAGCCCTGGCATTTCTGATGTTTGCATTGTATGAATAAATATAACTGATCTGCAGAATCGGGTGAAAGCAGAGTCCAGTTCCTATTTTCTTCTGGGAGTATACAAATGACGTGCTTACTTATTTTCTCAGAAGTTTTCTATTTGAAGCCTGATCCTCTGCTTTCTTGAACATTAACAGTGGTGTGATCCTACTCTGAGCCTTGCTGGGAAGGAGCAGGAACTGTCCCTCAAGTCAGTGGGGCACCATATAGGCATTCGTGTCAAATGTACACCATAAAATGTCAGATCAGCTGTTGTGGTCCAAGTGACAAAGGGGATATGGCATAGAAGTGCAAACAAAGGTAAAGAAATAGCGAGAACAAAGTGTCAGATTTTGTAAAGATTTCTGATACAGTTTAAAGTTGGTTCCTCTTTTTTCCACATTAATACTCTGAAATTCAGAACAATTGATGTTTCCCGAATCGGTTTCTGCAGGCAATCCATTTTGCATGTTTGACATTTGAGATTTAAGATGTTTGTAATGTGAAGATTTAAATGAGGATTGTTATTTTGACACGCTATGTCCATCACATCATTTTCAATTTGTGTTCCTGAGAACACACTGCCCAAAACTGTCCTTATCATCTGGCAACAAACTGCATAACAAAGGATCCTATTTCAGAGGGTTTCTAATGAATTTGACTGTGTATTGAAACAAGCTGGGTTTTTTTCTGTATGCAGAAGATAGAACTGGTTTTTGGAACAGGAAGGAAGATGTCTGGTATCTTGAGCTCTGGCTTGTCTTCCCTCACCTGCAATGATTATGATGGTCTGCTCTGTGTTTGATTTCTTGATCAGCAGCCACTAACATTAGAGTCATTAGTCAGCCTCACTCAGCCAAGCGCCGCACAGCTTTCCATTTTATCTTCCTCCAGCAGCAGTGGTGCATTTCATTGTTGCATATGTTCTCACTTATTGCTTTAATATGCCATAGCTTGGTACCAGTAGGAATGTGTATGTACACGCAATGAACCAGCCACTCACATGTGTCTGCTCATACATATAAATCAGCATCTGACATGCCCCCAGCGAAGTGGTGTTTGCTGCCTGCTTTAGGCTGGGGGTGTGCGTGCCCATCTCATGTGCAAGTCAGCCCTGTGCTGGCTGTCATAGCAATGGTGCAGCCACGTTGGGTCTTTGCTGCTCTTGGGAAGAAATCTCTCTCAAGCTGAGCTTAGGAATGGGCTCATCTGTAAAGTCTTTCAGGATCAACCATACTGTCAAGTAATAATAAAGCTAGTGACTGTTTATTGATTGATTATGGCTGTCTTTTCAGTTGCTGGTTTACAGGAACCTATAACAAAACAGTTTCTTTTTTATTTGTTTGGGTTCTGATGGTTATCCCCCCTCTTCCAAAAAAATACACTTCTGTGAAGCATCAGAGCGTTACTCTACATCCCTATTACCCTGCCTTTCCTATCCAAGATTTCTGGGTTGTTTTTTTTCACATGCTATTGCTTTCCAAAAGTCTTAACAAACCTTCCCATCATTAAGCTTGTCACTTTTTTTCCTATAGCTCCCGAGTTTTGTTGTCACAGCCTGGTGTGACTCTTTCTTTCAGAACACAGGAGTTGTAAGGAAAAATAAATGCTTATGCAGGTACCATGCAGGTTTCCCCACTTAGCTGTCCAGCCAGGGGTGAGGTGCTGCTTAGGAACCCGAACCAAAGAAACCAGGGCACTCCCTTTCCTCAGGGTATTACCCAGAGTAATGTCTCTCTCATATCTCCTTTGCTGCAGCCATGCCATCAGGTAACTTCCACAAATTGACTGTGCTGTATCATTTCTCCAGTGCAGAATCAATACTGTTCTATGCTGCATTTTAAGGTTTTAGCTGCAAAAGCCATTTTGCTGTGTTTCCCACGTTATCCTTTGAGTGCTGCTGTTGATTATAATTAATGCTTATAACATCCTTAGTTGTGTCAAAGAATATCCCACAGACCAATTAAGTTTACCAACACCTTTGAGGTGTTAATAAAAAATAGTACACCTCTAATTGTTCTTGTGATACCTTCCTTCTAAAAATGTCACTGTTTTACTAGAAAGCCCATGACTTAAGGAAAAAGATTTGTTTATATAAAGCAGGTGTGGTTTAGGTTAATGTATTTTACTCTGAAGCTGTGAAGTGCTAAGGGCATGCGCTTTCTCATTTGCTGCCTCTTGGCTAATGAGCTGTGTTTAAGATGTGCTAACACAGTTGCTTTTGCTTATTAACAGTTTCTGACTTTCAAGGGTACTGGAAAAACCCTGTGATGACAGCCAAGTGAGGGTCTTGTGTTTTTTGGGGGACAATTTTTTTTTTTAGGTATTTGCAATATGTCAATATAACACTGTAGTCCAATATAAAATTATCCACCCATACGCTTAAAGTGCTTTTAGAAGTGAATTTTAGGTTTTCAAGCTGCTGAAGCAGTTCTCAGACTTTTACCCAGTATTATTATATGTGCTTCACAGTTGGAGAAACAGAGGCAGAGGGAAGTGAGTCACTGAAGGCCAGATGAGTGACAGAGCTGGGAAGAGAGTCAGGGTCCCGTGGCTCACAGCACTGTTAGCAGCTCACTGGGCTGTGCAGTCGCATTACTCTTAGTTTACAGTTGGGTCACTCAAAGCACAGTGAAGTTCAGGGCCTGGGCTTGATGAGGACTGAATGCCCAAAACTCTGGCTGAACCTGATGGAAGAGTTGAACATGTAGTATGCAGAAAATTCAGCGTTGTGCATTGTTGGCAAGTTCTTCCATCGCATCAGGAGGCGACCAGGGCAGAGCCACAGGTTTCTCAGTTCAGCTTCTGGGTTTGCAGACGTGCTTCTGTGCAGAACAGCAGTGGCTGCCAAATTCAGG
>NW_010286540.1:72922-82044 GCF_000700745.2 Antrostomus carolinensis
CTGAAAAGCCAGAAGTGGTTCCTTCTGCCATTGTACTGATACTGTTGCTTGTTCATGAAAACTTTTTTTCTTAATAAGCCATGAAGGTTTGTGGAGTTTGTATTTGAAGATATCTAATGAGAAGAAATAAAACCTAGAAGAGAGAAGGAGTTGCAAAAGCAGTCCTTAGTGCCATTTGTCTATGAGTGATGGTTCTGTAGTTGCATCTAAAATGTATTTCCCACCCCCATTCAATTAACAAGTCAGTGTTTTAATGGACAGAAGCAAACAGCTGCAAAAATCCATCCCCCAGAGAGAGAAATTCCAGTGCCTGAGAGCCATCTGCAAAGCCTAGAGGTACCGTTCTTCATTAGGAAGGAAGGGGAAATGTTCTCATGGGAGCATCCTACTCCTGTAAGGAGCTGCCTCCAGAGGATTTTTGAGTGGGGCTGGAAAGAGAATGAGTCTAAGCCCAAACTACCAGCTCAGTTTTGCAAAGCAATAATGCTCTAACCTTCATCCAGTGAAACCTGTGTTTAGTGTTATATACATAAAAAGTAAAATTAAGAAAGTGGCTTGTGCTTCTTCCCAATACTTCCTTGCCTTTTTTATCATGGTTAACACTTAGGAAATAGCTAAACATTCCCTCACAGGCTTATTTAATTTCAGAGCTACTGAATTCCCTTTTCTTGGTCATGTCCTTCTTTTATTTCAGTTTCTAGATGAAATTTATTCCTTGGTAACCTAAAATACAGTTTTCAGTGATACAGGATGTGACAGTGAGATGTAGAAAGGATATGTCCTGTCCTGTGTACAGGAGAGCTCTCAGCCTTTTCAGACAAGTCTTTCTTCAGGCATGGCTCTAGGAACTATAAATAGGAAGATGTTTTTTACCAAATAACTTGAATTTATAAATGCCATCCATCTTGCAAAGGTCCTGGTATATAAGTAGATGCATCAACAGAAGATGGATGTGTCCAGCCAGGAGTGCCCAGGACCATGTGTGGTTTTCACAGAGCTCTGAGACCACTTCTAATTAGAGACTGATTCAACAGAAGGTGTTCACAAATAACAGCAGCAAACAGAGAAGTACTGGAATTTCTTGCACACACAAAAGAGGTACTGTGCGGTGTGGGAGAGGTCTAAGCAGTGAGGCTGCTGGTGATGACCAGGCTGCAGTTTCTTTGTAGGGTTTGTGACATCTGGCCTCAGCTTTCTCCAGCCCTTTTTTTACTGAATGGGTGCAGGTGTCTGGCTAGAGCCCCACTTCAGTTCAAAGTCATCTGTGAAAGCCAGATGTTTGCCTTCGTAAACACCATTGAACCTTGTCCCTCCAGCTCATGATCCAGGGAACGCATCTCACTCTGTAAGGGTGGAATATGAGAGTTAATGAAGCTATTGCAACTTCTTTGTCAGAAACAGTGCCGATCAAATGTGTTTCTATCAACAGCTGCCTTTTTCAATTATGCAGAGAAAACATGATAGGGATAGTGTGCACTGACTGTGGTATAGGCTTGTAATGATCTGAGAGGCTGCAGTGGCTTTCAAACTGAGAAGAAGTACAAGGGAGAGATGCTGAAGCAGGACAAGTAGTGTGAGTGCTACAGCAGAGTCCATTACAGAGACATAATAGCAACGCTTGAGCAAATGAACCTTTTCAAGGGTACCACATAGTTCCTGCCACAGGTCGGACTGTGTTCTGCGATGTCAGAATATGCATTAGGCCCAGGAGCAAAGAATTGTTTTATCTAACCGTATCTCGGCCATTTGTTTGAAGCTTTTTCAACCTCCTGCTGTAGAAATACTGAACTGCTGATGAGAAAAAGCACCTGATGTGATAACCCTGTTCCAGCAGACACCTGCTGCTACCAGGGGGATCTACCAATACATGGGAAAAAAAATGTGTTTATTTTCCCAGCCAGGGCAGTTTTTCACATGTATATGAAACTGCCTCATGAATATCTTTCTCAGATGTCATGGGAAAATATCTTGTGAAGAGCTTTCTGTACAAATTGAAGAAATGTGCAAGTATCTGGGACAAGTGGGACTTAATAGTGACAGTATAACATTAGTGCATTACAAAGGACACTTCCTAAAATAGGTTTTAGACCTTTTCCATCTTCTTTGTTTCTGTAGGGTATTTTTGTGTTGTATATATATAAGCCTGGGCCACAGACAGAGCATTCTCTATTCTATTAGAAAATAGAAAATTGGCATAAACTAGAATTTTCCTGATGTCTTTTTACAATAGCACCGTTAGGAATTATGTAGGATCTGACAGATGGTTCAAAATTGCCTCCCTTTCAATGGAAGAGGGAGCACAGCTCATTCTTCTAGGTCAGCTCCAGAAGTGTTCAGTTTCTCAAAAGATTTTGCAGTTTCCTTGATTCAGCAGTCTATCAGTATCCCACTAAAAGCGGGGGCTCTGTCCCCAGGGCCAAGGCACATCCTGTAGATCAGACTGTAAGATGCCTACCCATGATCAAAGTAGGTGCTTTGCATCCTGCAGCTGAATTGAAACACGGAGCTGCAGGCTCTTCCTGGTTTTCCACTTTAGTCAAGTTTACATTTTTAAACTGTGGACTATAGTACCAAAACCTAGCTCTCCTACGTTGAATTTTAGAGAGGGAGGTGTTGTGACCAGTGCAGAGATTGAGAAAACGTGTGGACAAATGAAACTATCAAATGTCACTACCTTGTATCGCATTAAAATAACGCCTGTGTTCAAATGGTAAATGATCTCAAAAATCTGTTGTCAGGTAGTGCTGCTCAGTGACAGGTTTCAGAATGCTTTCTAAAGGAGAGCAGAACCAGTTTTGCACATAAAGAAATTGATCTTCAGAGAAGTGAAATGATTTATCTGAAATCACCCCAGTTGGTCAGTGGTAGATCTGAGGGCAGAGTCTCTTCATCTGAAAATTTTTCCTTTTCTAAAGACTGACCTCAGCAAACACAGAAATCTTAATCATGGAACAGCTTCACCAAGGCTGAAATTTATCTGCTAGAGTTGACTCCAGGAAATCCCTTGCCAAACTTCAAACAGTGATTGACCAATGGCTCTCAACATGCCCTTACTTCTAATATGTGGGTTAGGGGATTCCTCACTTCTGACAAAGCTTATGGATTTTTTTGTGTATTAATCTTCAAACAAGTTGTCTAGCTCTTGTGTTACTCTTTATGGTGGTGAACTTCAGCTCTATCACAGAGGTTGTGTCTATAAAACAAAAGCTAACAGCCTGATGCTTCACTTATATGCATGGGGTACTTGACTTCACATCCTATGTCTGTCTCACAGTCAGCTGGTCCAAGTGTGTTTGACAGTGTGCTAGTTATTTGGGTGGCTCTGGTTCCACAAGGTCCTCTGTCCATTGAGGGATGAAGTGCAATGTGACTGCATGCTAATAGATAAATTTAAAATGTAAACATGAAGACTAGGAACTGTAAATTTGCTATGAGGTAGGTTTTGTGGTAGCTAATAAATGACTTAATGTTTTGCTTTAATCTCTCTGTGCAGGACACCAGCCATGATTGGATGCTCGTTTGTGGTGGACCGAGAGTATTTTGGTGAGATTGGATTGCTTGATCCTGGTATGGAAGTCTATGGGGGAGAAAATATTGAATTAGGCATGAGGGTGAGTAACAAGAAACTTTGTGCCATGTCTATTTGCAAAGAAAGATGGGGAGCCTGTGGCCCAACAGAATTGCTGTCTCACTGGTAGGGCGTTATGCTGAAGTAGTTGATATTATAACACTGTCTGGAACTGGCAGGCCAAGTAAATGAGTGTTCCTGGCCTTACTGTCCTTGAGAGAACTGTTAGAGTCAGAAATATGGTTTATTGGTTCATTCTGTCAGTGTCTGAAGCCAATGAGACAGATTTTCCCCTTTCCCAATAGCTCTGCTTGTGCAATCAGCTACACTAAGTCTTCAGGTGCTCGTTGCACGTAGATGATGTTGTATGCTTGTGGCCTAGCAGATGCAGCACCAACAGAAAACTAAGGCTAGGCTGTTAGAAGTCAGTTGTAATGTTCTACCTACCACACATGATGAATGCTGTGGTATTTTAAAACTTTAAGGGTCCTCTTTATACAAAAAGAATTATAGGGTATGGGTATCTGATCCTGTTGGATAGATCAGTGGGATAAAGTGGGGACAGCATCAGTCCACCCTGTGCTTTGGACCTATAGGAGGTTTGATACTTGTGATCCTGTGCCCTTGTTTTCATGGTGGTGCCTGCCATCAAGTCCTTCTGAAGTCCAAGGAACATGTCTTTGCTTAGCACTTGAAAATTAGGCCACTTAATGTTGTATTAATACAGTTTCCTCATTATAAAGCTGCCTGTTTAATTATTTTCCCCTTACTCTTTATTCCCTGCTTCACAGTAACACGTCCCTGGTGCATGTAATGAGCTCATTAAAGCATATATTCTGCTCATAGTGAAACACTGAGCATCAAATTAGTCCATTCTTTATCTGACTCTTTTTTTCTAAAATGGCTACAAACTCCTTCACACCAGTGGGCTGAGGAAGAAGGTCATTGCAGCAAGAGTTTATTTTCACATATGGGTGCGTATTTATTATTCCAGCATCACAAGAGGGATAGGTTTTGTAATGGGACTGTATGAATACACTGCTTATACTTTAAGGTTCAGAATTCACATAGGGGACAGAAAAACTGCTACCACAAATCATCCAATTTTCCTTAAGAGGGTCAGGCTATTACCAGGATTGTGTGAGCTTTCCTTTATCATCGTGCAGGGCTTTGAGCTGTTTGAAACTTTTTCCACATGGCTGCTCCCAGAATAGATTGAACGCTCTGGCAAAACTCTGGCATAGCTGATGAATAAGCCTCCTAAGAAATCTGAAAGCTGTCCCTCTTCCTTAGACAAGAAGAACTTGCTGAGTACGATTAGGGCTCCCGGTAAACAGAGGCAAAGGTTTTAATAGGATTATAAAATGGTACTTGCTTGAAGAGACAAGGATTTGAAGTGAGCAAGGACTGGTTTTCAGGGGTAGGGAACCTGTTAAAGTCTGCAGGAACCTAGATCTAGAAACCAGCTCTTATTCTTTGGTGGCTTTTTGTTTGGTTGGTTGGTTGGTTTTTTGTTTGGGTTTTTTTTTTCCCTATGAAGAATAATTAACCCTACTGTTTGAAAAAGGCTTTATGAAAGTACAGGAGTATGAGTGAGTTCATTCTGAAATAAACTGTATCTCCATAGTATGGATCTGTTACTCTGTGATTTCAGCCTGGATCTAGCACGGTAAGTAATATACAGTGTCTGCCTCCTAATTTACAAGTCCTACGCTTGATTCCCTCCTGTGCATCTTTCAAAGCTGTCAGAAACTAGCAGCGTGAAAATGCACAGGAACCTTCTCCCTTCCCTCTAGGATATTTATAAAATCATGGTGAATTTACAAAGGATTTTTTTTTTTTTTTAAAGTCTGGAATCTCAAAGTAAGTTGCAAAAAATCATTCCTTTCCCAAGGCCTGATACACCGACACACATGGGGTAATTTGGCATATTCCCCTGCACCCGCACAGAGGGATGCTGTTGCCCATGTGTGACTCTGCTTGTGTGGAGCAATGAAAGACAGAAAAGGGAAGGAATAAATGAATGAATGAGTAAAGAACAAGAAATAATATAATAAAAAATAATAAAATGGTGGGGAAGTGGTGGCACGTGTTTGGCTGAAAAAAGTCCCTATTTAAAATAGCTGTAACAATAATCCTTTAAACTTTTTTGCAAACTATTAGCATGTTACTGCTAAAAGAAAAGGGATTAGGCTTGGAGTGTCTGAATTAGATTACATTGCATCTAATGAACCCTCACTTAAATTGTTTTAATAAAGTGATATGGGGAAAGTCAGTGAAACTAATGAGCTGATTTGGGAGGTTACTGTTTCATAACCCAGCTAATTCCCTTTAAATCTATGGTTTATTAGAAGATCATCATCTTGGGTATTCCACTATTGGCTTTTCCCTTTTCTAAATTCCATAGATACGAATATTTAAATAATTAACTTAAGTGATTTTCTGTATTGAGTAAGCAATGCATGAACTGACTGGGGCTACCACATCTGTTGAAATATTTAGGGTTCTGCAGCTCTTTTTTAATTCATATTATTTTTTGTGTAAGCTACATATTGGTTAGAGCTGTGACATTGTCCTAATGAGGTAGCTTTGCAGTGAAGCCAACGTTGTTTGCCAAGCTAGGGAGATTCTGGTTTGGTTAAGAAAAATCACCAGCTGTTGTGGGAAATAAAAGGGAGATGGACATGATTGCAGCTTGTGATAGTAAGGAAATAGATGGATACTTATATAATGTCATCTTGTACTATATTTTTCAAAAATGGCAGTTTCACCACAAGATGGATAAATACAGGACTGAATTCTTTTATGGCCAAATGGTGCTACTCTCTTAGTGTTCACCAACAAGCTACTGAAGCTGATGGGAATTGTCTGAGTGGACCTAAAAGCTGATTTTGGCCAGGAATTTACAAAGTCAAGTCATGTCTGACTCCCATGAGGATGAGGTGCCCTTCACAAGCATGGGCAACTTGGCTTGTTAGCTGTATTCAGGCAAGCACCACACCGCTGCTCTGCCTCCTTGTATCCACGTAGATAGCCCCGTTTTCATTTCAGCTGTGGTTCAGCTGTTCTTTTCCCAACCTGGAGGCAGAGATAAAGAAAAACAACAGTACTTTCTCCTGCAACAAAGCTGTGGATGTGTCTGTGCCTGAAGAAGACACCCTAAACTCAGGGTGCATCACATTCATCTTTGCTGCTCCTGGTCATCAGATGGTCTGTCTGACCTGTAGTACAGACAGATGTCCCAATAGTAAGAGAAATTCAAGGAATGCTTTAATGTAGAAGATGATAGAGATCCCTTTAAGTGGCGATCCCAAGTTATGACCCTGTAAGAGACTGCATGGTTTCCAAGCATCATGCAAGTTCCCGTCCTAGTGGGAGCTACAGACACATTTAATTATTTAGAAAGGGATCATATAAACATTAAAAGCCTAGTTTATGATTTGACCTAATACAAGCAGTTTATGATGCATCTTTCTATAGCAAGTTATTAATCATTGCACTAAGGATGTCTCTTCTTCTGGTGCTACAGTGATAAGGTGAATGAATTGCTGTTCATTTTATTTTGTACCCATCAGCTGTAATGGTGAGTGGGAAGAGATCAAGCATTTATTTTAAAGGATATTCTAGTGCAAATTAAATTCTGCTTCCACCATTAAGAATCCAAACAAATTAAATAAAATATATGTTGTCATTTTGACAACTGAAAGCAAAACTTTTTCTCTTTTATGGCAAACATCAACTGGCCATACTATTTTATTCTCAATAGCACTGTGATATACCTCAAAGGGAATCTGCACCAGTTGATGAATTCTTAGAGCTGCTAACTCAGAGATTTGAAAAACAAACCCCCACAAACAAATACCCCTCCTACCCCTCCAACAACTGACTTACCCAATTGAGATAGCTTGAAGAAACTTACTGTTTAGGAGGTCCTGCCCAGAGAAATAAATTAGAGATGTCCCTAGGTACCAGTGTGACAAATTAACTCTATGGTGGATCCAAGTGATGGCTTAGTTCTCCAGCAGAGCTTAGCTGGATGCTTAAGGTTAGTTGTGACCTCTGCTCATGCAGATGTGTCACTGGTAACTTTGACCAGATTTTTATCCTGAAAACAGGATAAAAGCTCAGATCATTTTCTCTGTCTGCTGTTGTGATTACTTTGATAACGGTGGCCAAGCTGCCTAGCTGAAATCAAGCATGTGCTATGTGTCTAGAGATACAGTCCCATCTCTGGACTTTGCAAAAATACTGTGCGCTGTGAAAAAATCATGATGCAGAGTCACTGAAATATCTTTATGAGGAAATAAAACTCGTTACCTAATGGACTTTCATACACAAGCAAATCATTATACTTTCCAAACTTATGCTAGATGGCCTGGCTTTACTTTCTCTTTAGAGAAAGTTGAACTACATTTTCTCTGAACAGAAATGCTAATGGAGATTGTTGAATAGTAAATTCTTGACCTGATTTTACTACCTTCAGCTAAGGAGATTTAGATTCCTTTGAGCAGTCAGTGTTTTAAACACAGATTCTAGGCTGGTATGCTGTAATAAAAATGACACAAGGTTTATGCATGGAAAACTTTAATTCTGAATTTTGGACAATGCTTTTTACCCTGTGTGATTAATGAGGCCAGGCCCCTAGTCTTAGAGGTAAGAGAAAAGCAGGAACTCTGTTCTGGTGAGTTCTTTCCCACATGCTGTGGTAAAATACAAGTGAAAATTGTACAAAAATACAGGTTAATCAAAATGTCTTATTTCAGTAAATCCCGAAAGACTTCATTTTTATTTTGACCTTTCTCAAGCTGTAATTTTTAGCATAAATTAATGCAGTTTCAAATGAATTTTTTTTTAAAAGCCTTTCGCTTTGAAGACATTTAATCACTTAAATGACGTTAACAAAAATTCACATCTGAGAATGTAGTGCACCCTGCCCTTAGACATGCCTGTTCACACTGGAGTGTGATAAATCAGCATTTTCAGCATCAAGTTAAATGCTATTAAAATGTTTTTGACCAGTTCTACACTGAACTCTGCACTGCCTAAGCAAAATCCTAATAAGTGATGTAATCTACTGTTATTGGCAGTTACTGCATTGCATAGGTTGCAAAGATCTCTTTGATAAATTTCCTAGGTCTCACCCTCCAGATAAGCCAGGAAGTAAAGGTGTCCTCTTTTCCATCTCCACTTTAATTTAGTGTTTTTATAGGCATTTCCTAAGGTAAAAGAAAGTTAAGCTTGTAAAGTCAAGCATTAAGAAATCGTTAGAGGATTGAATTCATGGTGCCTGGATTACATTAATTCACAACTCCTTTCTCTCTTAAAAATAGGGATTGGAATAGTCTATTGTGTGGTGACGTGCATATGTGATGAACCAGGTCCTCTGCCTGTCTAAATGTTCAGCAGCTCTGAATTCCAGCGGAGTTTCATTGATTCAAACAGGATGAGATTAGGCTTGACATTTATATAAAGCAATAACATTCTGTCTGGAAAAAGAGACAGACTTAGTTGTAAGTGGAGACGCTCACACAGACACTAAATCCCAGGCTGCTGA
>NW_010286540.1:82065-95214 GCF_000700745.2 Antrostomus carolinensis
AAGTCACCAGGAATCACCACAGCCTCCACTGCCAAAGTGTGCAACTGCCAGTCCCAAGGCACAGCGCGGGGCGATAATTGCATTAAGAGCTTGGAGGAAGCTGTTAGCAGCTCTGGTTCCTCTGGTCCTGGCTCTGGGGTTGTGTCCTCCCTGTAACTGGTGCTTGTGCCTCTGTGCAGTGAACCAAAGAGATGCAGTGCTGTCAGCAAACTAGAAAACCATGAAAGAGCAGATGAAGAGGAAAGTCTGAATTCCAGTGTGACAACCAGATCCCGGTGCCACGTTTCAAATGTCTGACATCAACCATGTTTCAAACCAGAGGATTTTCTGTGTAAAGGGTCTTCCCACACAGGAATGTGAAAACAGCATAAAGCAAAGCCACGCAGCTGAAAGATGGCCCTTTGCAACCAAGTTAGAGCACTTGAGTTTTTCTCCTACCAGATAATTTATATAGTCTTAATTGCACTCTAAATGGGATGCATGATTTTGTTTCTGGGGAGAAAATCTGACTGCCTACCTGTCTACAATTTCTTTGAACCATAATGTGTTTTTTATTTTCTTTTTTTCTTTATTAAATTGAAGATAACTATAACCTTGAATGGAAAACAATGTTTTCGTCAAACATAATGCAATGGTGCTCTAGCATGAAATTGCCAGCAAACTACAGGGCTAGAGCTTGTGAATGACGTTAAAAATACACTCGAAAGTGGGAGCATTGGAAATAGCTCAGAAAAGAGCATCTGGCCATTTGGCTTCAATATCACATCATGCTCCATCGAGCGTAACATTTTATGTTACAAACTCTTTCATGTACTAGGACATTATAAAAGCACAAGGCTGGAAATTTCAGAAAGAGATCAACAGTAAAAGAACCAAGGAAACAAAAATGTCCCTTAGTCTTTGCTGCTTTCTTCTCAGCCACTTTCCTGCAGGTTGAATCTAAATCTGACACAGGTTCTTCTGTAGTGGCAAGTGGGACTGAATAAGAGAGGAAAAATGCAGAGAAGTTGAGCGTGCTAATTGTGTTGAGATTGAAACAGGTTTCACTTGCCTAATGATGAGACTGAACCAAAAAGCCTAGAGATGAGCTACAGCTGGTCAGAAGCTTTCTGATACAACATATTTTCTATTGCACAGTAACAACTCATCCAGAACTCCAAATGTTCTGTAGGACTCAAAATTTCGGTGCTGATTACTGAAAGCCTGGCTTGGGCTGTTGTGTACCCAGAGGTACCCAGCTGCTAGTCCTTAGCTGGGTGCCCAGTACACCTAGCAGAAGGTTTCTTTGAGTTTTTTGGAACCATTTTGAATCTCTTTCAGAACTCTTAAATATGTGTAAATATTAGTGCTCTGGAAAACATCTTTCCACTCAAAAAATGAAATGCAAAAGTGTTTCAGGATACCAGCTGTTCCCAGAGCAGGGAGATGCCTGTTTTCTAATTGACCTTTGATTACCTCCCCAGGTGGTTTTTGTTTTTCTGAGGATGAGAGGCTTAATATGACCCTCTAGGAAGCATAGAGGGCTTTCAGCCTGAGCTTCTGCAGGTGGTTTGGGTTAGTGTCCTGTGTGGAGGTGCCTGACTGAGATCAGCAGCCCAGCTAAGTCTTGGTGGAGCAGCCAGGGAGTGTGAGACCCAGAGCCCAAACCACTCTCCTTGGCTGTGACCAGGGCTCCTGTGTGTGTGGTTTTTTTTGCTGAAAGGGTTTTCCCAGGTACCATCCTCCAGGCAAACCATCTCACTTAGGAGAACATACTTCAGCCTTCAAGGTGAGCTGATCTTTGCTGAGTTGTGGGTTTGGAGTGGGGAAGTGTTGTGGGTTTTAGGTTTATTTTGTTGTAATTCTGTCTGGAAAACTTTGGGAGGTAATATGACTTTTTTTACTGTATTTTTTTGCAGTCTGCTAAAGAAATGTCTTGCTGACTGATAATTATCCTTGCCATAGTGTTGCCTGAATAGAGCAAAGCATGTTGAGCTGACCAGCATGACAGATACCTCCAAGCTGAGGAGCAGGAACAGGGAAGGAATAATGCATGTACCTGTGTTGTTGAATAAGAGTTCACTCCTTGGTGCCAAAAATTAAGTCATTATCTGCATTGTGTGTAATACACAGGAAAAAAGTAATTTAACAGTGTGCGTGAAAGAGACAAACTATTTTCTGTTGAAGGCAGCAAAAGATTAGGCACTAATGAGAAAATTTTAATGCAAGTCTTCTATAAATTTGGGTTTAATGACCTGTGTAGAGCAATGGGAGTATTCACAACTCAGGAGCCCCAGCACAGAGCAGCTGTGGTGTATAGCAGGTCAAGTACTTGACTGGGGAATACTCACTAGCTGTTTGATCTTGAGGTGTCTGTGTGCTACCCTTCCTCCCCAGTTTGTTCATCTGCAAATGGCAATGATAATATTCACTGTATAGTGGGCAAAATAGTACAGGGAATGGTAAAGGTGTCATATCTGGGGGACAAAAAGTGTCCTCTGAAAGGATTGCAAAGGGCTGCAGCTGAGCTCTTATTATTTGTTCCACAGTTAATGTTTCAGAAAGGCACTATCAGCCAGGCATGTGGCAGGGTGGGGTGGTTCCTTCCCCAAAGATCTCACAGAGGAAGAAGACCTGGCATAGAGGGACTGAAAAGGGTATGGAGCAGGGAAACAGATCCCTGTTTGGCTGAGGACAGACAGAAAATATGCAGATGTGAGTATCTGTGGGCACGATGGCAGCACTTGGCACAGAGTCAAAACAGCAAGCAGATGAGAAGTTCATCTCTTGCCATCTTATCTTCCTCCTGCAAGTAAACCCTAAAGTATTTTCCCAAGCTTGCCTCAGTTTTATAATCTCTTCCTTTTCAGTACTGGTGGCAGTGAGCATTTGCTTGCAGTCATGTTGTGGAAGGACACCAGTCATCAATTGCCATTAAAAAAAAAAAGTAATTACTCATCCTGCAGAGGTGTATAATTTCCTTCAATTCAGTGTCCTTTAAAGCTTTAGGGGAATGTTTCATGACAATATTTTGGGACATGATGTGTGCAGTAATGTACCTTTAGATCATATTGGTTGATCATATTGGTTGCCAGGAGTTGGGAACTTGATGACACTCATATGTCCCATTTGTTCTGTACCTTTTTTCATCAGTATTGTGGAGCTGAATTCCTGCTTTGTTCCTGCACAAATAAATGAAGTCATTTCGGTATGAAAGGAAGAAAATGAAAAAAATAAAAATGAAATCCAATAGAATATTTAAAGTCTCCCTTAAAGAGTTCCAAGATTCTCTGTCTCAGTTTTGTTTCCTCCACAGGAAAAAGAGGGAAGCAGGTTGGCTGAAATGCTTTGTTAGCATGTTTATTGTAACTTACATAGCTCCATATGTAGTTTCACTGTTTGTATACTGCAGCTACTCTAGATCCATACAGACAAATTACCTTTGCATCCTGATATGTCACTGTTCCTCTTCCATGAACATCAGATGAGATTGCATGGCAGTGTTAGACATATATATAACATGCACAAATGCATTGGTCAAAATGCCGATTGCTTTCCATTGGTAACTTTCTTCCAAGATAAAAGTGTTAGCTATTTAAAAGAGAGGAAAAACAAACACAAAATGGCATATCTGTCATTTCTATTTGTATTCTAGGCTTAGAAAAGGCAGATCTCGCTGAAAAATCATATTTAATACAACATACAGAATTTATAGCGTGAGAAATGCAGCCAAGGAGAACCCAGAGAAGCATCAAAATGCATCTGCAAAATCTGTGTTAGGTGCAACTGCATATTACACATTCAAGTGTTTTGACTGTAATAAAATAATCTATTTGCATGTTTCAGTAAAACTGTAGCTGCGTAATTCTACCTAAAATGCCACTTAGATTTTCTCTGCATCTCTAATAGCATGTTGTTTACACAAATATCTTCCCATCAGCACAAAAACAAACAGTTCAATAATTTCAAAGTATATCATGCTCATAATTCCCAGCACACTCTGGGGAGCAGGTAAATAAATATAGCTCCATTTAACCAAGGGGAAACTGAGGCAGAAGGCTTTGACAATGTCCTCACAGGATGTTTGTGAGTTATTTAATGGCAGAATTCAGGTTGAAACTATTTTAAATAGACTTTAATGTGTTTCCCTACTAATTGTTCTGAATTCAAAGCCTGAAATTATTACTGGAGGTTACAGCACATGCATGTGTTAGAAGAACTGTACTTAAAATTCCTGTGTTCCTTTAGGGCATGATTGAGTGAGGAGAGGACGAGGGTGATGGGCTTCAAGAGGAAGAAGCAAATTCTAAAGCTTGTCCCTGAGCAGGAGTGTGAGAGCATGTTCAAAGCAATTCTCTTGAGATCTGGTTTCTTTGTTCCTGTTTCCAGCTGATCTTACCATGTTCTGCTGGCAGGTGCCTAGTGGTAGTTTCTGATGTATTTTCTGCATTGCCCTTTGTGGCTGGGTCACCACCGTTGTCTCTGTTCCTGCCGGGGAGGGAAGGTGCTGTTGTTTTCTGTCTCTTCCTCTTCTTCCCCTTGACTCACCATGAGTGGCCCACACGTGGGGGCAGCCTGGCAGCAGTCTGCTGAGGACAACCTAGGGTGTCCTGCTTGTGTGGCTGCAGGCAGAGGTATGTCATGTTCCTTTCTCACTCCTTTCACCCTTTTTACCCTCAGCAAGACTTCCATTGACTTCTTAACAGTTGTACCGTGGGAATGTGCAGGTACAAGCTGCACCAGTGCATGTGCTGGATTGACTGGTGGGTCTGTGACTGCTGCATCGTTAAGGTGCCATTTTCCCTGGTCCCATAGCCCCCTGCCTGTGGTTCAGCCTTTTGTGGTCACGATGTTGCCCTGACATTGTGCTTTTAGCCCAGAGGCATTGATCTGCCAGACCCAGTGAGCCTCAGAGAGCTGCTGACAAGTTCAGCTCCAGTTAGCTGCAGTTCAAGGTCAAATGGGACTTTAAAATATGAATAAATGTCGGGGTTTGCTGGCACATCGATCTCAGTCTTTTTGATTACTGCCAGATCGCATGAATAAATTACCCTTGACAGGTGCGATAAATTGTATAGACTACTGATCTCAAACAGTAAATGTTAAAGAAGGACGTGGGAGGCGTGGAGGGGAAAATACCCTCTACAGATGCTTGTGTTAAATGAGGTGAGTTTTGATAGAATGCTCTGGGGCTGATCTTCAGGCAGGAGGAGACCTTTTGTTCATTTGGGATTCTGTGCCGAGCTGGGGCACGTCTCCTACTGAAGTATTGATTTCTTTTGTCAGAAGGAGTTTGGGTTACTGTGTGTTACGAAGCGAGAGAGCTTCAGCTGCCTTTGCCACCATCTGCCCTACCTATCCAGGGTGGCTTTCAGGAGGCTTGGTCTCAGGCCTTCTGGTTCCCAAGAGTGGACATAGACAAACAGGTCTTTTAACTAAAATACAACAAAAGTAGAGGACATTGGAAGTAGCTCTTCTTATGCTGTAGTAATATACTGAACAAGCCATGATTTGTTTGCATGTCAGATCTTTGCTTTGCAGGGCCTGTGTTGAAAACCAACACAGATATTCAGAGAAACTCCCATGATTTATAGTATATGTTTTCTTCTCTATGACTTCCTGTAAAATATAACTGAGAGTCTTTGTTTCCCTTCTATGCATAGTTTAAATGTTAGCAATATCAATCACTGCTTTTTAAAAAAAAGAAAATCATTGTTATGTTTTGTTGATTGCTAAATAAGCACTTGAAAAGAATTTGATGAGTGGTGTTTTTTTCTGATACCACATTGTCTATGTCTCTCCCAGAACTTCCAGTTTTCTTAATTCTAAAATCAAATATTGCAATGCTCTCCAATATAAGACATACCAGAAAGCTAGATATTTTGTCACAAACTTGTAGACCTGTTCTTTTCTATGTACTGTTATCCCATTAATTAAGCATGCCCTCTTTCTGCAGCATCATACACATATTCTGTCTCCCCATCTTGCTGTTTTGGTATAACTCATCTGTGCGTTTGTGTATATAAACCTGTGTATTCATCTTCCTATGTGTGTGGAGGTCATGGACTAGTGCTCATCTTGGGCCATTCCTCCTCTCAGGGCTTTTGTGAAATAGTTGAATTTATGATGAAACATTAAACTTCATAGTACGGTTAATCAAAAATGCAAAATTTCAAATACAGAAGTATTATTTTTTTTTCTCCAAAAGCAGGAACGTATGGAAGTGCTATATTTTTTAGCCAAATAATTAAAGCGTGAAGTTTTTGTTTTGGCTTCAATCAATTTTGTAAAATGAAAGCAGAACAGAGACTTTAAATTTGGTGGATTTTAAATTTTGAACTTTCTGCATAGCTCAAATTGTCTTAACTATTAAGTGATCATCACTTTTGCACATAAATTGTCCTATTGCATAATCAATAGCATATGTATAATTTAAAAGGGACTGATATAAATCTGTTGTTTATATGCCAAACTGTTTGGGTGCTGTGATGAACTGTTACACCCTCAATATATGTGTGGTGGTAGAATGGACGGTTTACAAAAAATGGATTTTTACTTATATAGAAATGGCTTTATTTATGTAGAAATAGGGTAATGTAGACAGAGGTTGAGAGATGACTGGGAAAGAGAAAGGCCCTTTCCTTTAACAAGGGCTTCATCAGCTGGATGGTGTCCATCATGCACCACGCATGTGGTCGGAGTGTTAAGAACAGTGATGAGAAAAAGAAGATAAAATGGGATGTGTTGATGGAAAGAAGGCTCAGCCACAGTGCTGAGTGGCAAGAAACAAATTGCCTAATAACAAGGATTTTGAGAATGGTATAGAAGTCCTTGAAAGATTAGCCAATGCAGGCAGGTGGCTTCAAGCCTCAAAATGTGTGCTTTTCTGATTACTGGTATTATAGGAAAAAAAATGTTTACAGAGCAGTTGGGAAGAGGATGAAGAT
This sequence comes from Antrostomus carolinensis, assembly GCF_000700745.2. Classification (NCBI taxonomy): domain Eukaryota; kingdom Metazoa; phylum Chordata; class Aves; order Caprimulgiformes; family Caprimulgidae; genus Antrostomus; species Antrostomus carolinensis. The sequence goes on from NW_010286540.1 coordinate 88,992, forward strand.
TATATTCTGAGGACCGTGGAAGTATTGTGCTAGGAACCAGGCAAAGAAGCTCTTAAAGTAAATAGATAGGAGAAAAGCATTAGTATTTCTAGAATTGGGGCTGCTTGAACACATGCCAGATGAAATGAGCATTTTTTCATAAGGGTCAAAGCATCTTCAATCTAAAAGGCTGCACAGATTATTAAAGATATTTTTTGTATGTCTACAAAAGCACTTCTCAATATTTCCACTCATAGTGTCTGTTGTTTTCAGATCTTGTAAACATTAATTCTCAAATGGTAAACATTTAAAGCTTCAGAGTAAGCCAAGAGATGAACCATCAGTGACTCTATTTTGTGCCATACAACATACTATCGGGAAAGTGGATTCACATGATAAATTACAGCTGTGTGATTTGCACATGTTGCACTACCCTGCTTCCTCCTCAGTAATCCACCTGTCTAACCAAAATGCCACTTTCTCCATAAATTTAAATTTCAAGAAGTAGGAAGTGAGTATTAGAAAGCAGAGTCTGGACCCAGGTTTGTGGCATCCTGTGCTCAGCAGCAGCTCTTCGCATTATATGTGCTTTAATTTATGTCGGTTACTCATGGTTGTCTTCAGAAGGAAGCAAAGCAAAAATAATTGCTAAGGGAAATGTGGTTCATTTTTCTTGTTCCTCATTAATCCGTATTCAGTATGTCTTCAGGAGGATATAGTGATGTGCAGTTGTGGTATAAGATACTTCTCTCCCTTTCTGCTCCCTCTGCATGTTTTAATTAAGCATAGCCTGTTGTTCTTCTTACTGAAGCAACATTTCCTGTCATGTCAAATGTCAAAGGCAGTTTCTACATGAAAAAAATAGAAAATTCTACCACTTAAGTTGTTTCCTAGATCTTTACACAAAACTTTTCCATTCTGTGTACCTTGTGGGCACTGATCCTTTTTTTTTTTCCTTAGCAAAGAAAGCAGATAGAGAAGGATAGTGCAACCTAGCATTTTAAGTTTAAAATTTAGCAATGCGTCAAGACACAGATAAAGTAAGAAATTGAGGTGACTGTGACAGCAAGAGAAAGGAGGAATCATGATACAGTAACTTAGGTGAATTGCATCTCAAAAGTTAGTTTAAAGATCCTGTAATATTTTCCTTAGCCTTTTGATAAGCCAAGACAGAGAAAAACTCTCCGTCAGTGGTGTTAGCTGAATGTCTGCGCCCTCTTAGATATGATGAAAGAGCTATGATTTAGCAAACCAGAAAACTTTTAAATAACAAACTGGAATCCATGAGCCTACTAGAGATTGCATGATAAATCTTTCAACCTGCTGCATATTGACCTCCTTAAATGGTGATATACAGCCAAATGGAGCACCCATCCCAGTTTGAAAGATGTTTATGCCTTCCCGGTGTGTGGAGTGATTTCTGCTGTAAGTGCAGAGGCAGTTTTAGTATACAAACAGTTGAAGAGCTTAAAGTGGAAAAGAAAACAATAGTTAGAATTCTTACAGTGCCCTTATATTTATCCATAAATCTTGGATATTGTCAGAGATGGACTAGATGGGTCCCTATTTATGTCCATTACAGCTAAATTGTTTAGAGAATGGTCTTAATGCTAATAACTGCTTGATATTATAGACAAGTTGATTTGGTTGATCAATGTGGATGTTTCAGCATGAGTATTCCCAAACTAGTCAGCTTTTTTATTATTATTATTATTTTTATTTTTATTTGCAACAACTTGGTTGTGGTGGCATCAAACTGTGACTGACACTAACAGAGCCAATTTATGCTTTTTGATCTAGTCAGTCTTTTCTCTAACTTTCAACTGAAACATCCAAGTGTTTGTTATTTTGGTTTTTGTTTTTTTAAACAATCACTTAGGAGTTTTTATGGGCTTGCATCATAAAATTTTCCAGAAGAGTGTCTTGGGGACAAGTTCCTCTGTGTGTTCAATGTAGTGGGGTTTGAACACCTTAACAAATAGATGTGCACAGGCTGATTACCTGCATGCAAAGCTGTGTTTTCACTGGATGGTCATGTTTGTGGTTAACTGAGTGAGGCCACTGTTGATACTACTGGCATTCAATAGTTCTCGTTTCCATGTATGAATAGTTTAATCCTATTGATCAAAGAGTAGATGCACTACTGTATGACTTTGGCCAATATCAAACTGTTTAATAATTAATCACAGTCATATGTTAACAGTAAATGTCCAGAAACTTAATTATCAGCAATGCATGAATTTGTGAAAATGCTGCTCAATTTGTGAATTACTTGTAAATTGGAAAATAGCCAAATCTGTTCTAAATGATTGGTATCATCAGTCTGAGACACATTGTGTAATATTTGCAGCTCTCCTTTTGTTGTGTATTTAAAAGGTGACTCATTTGGGTGTCCATCTTAATGGACCTTGGTTTCTGGAGAACATAAGCCTTGCATTTCAGGGAGAATTTAACTCTGTCAGTTTGTTTAATATTAGGAGTACTCTGTCATCAGTGTCTCTTAGTGATTGACAGTCAGTAAGACACTCTAGACTGACAACTTAATATTTTTCTGCATATCCTTTAGCTAGGTTTGAGAGACATCCATGTATTGGCTTTTGGTGCTGAACGCTCCACAAAGTCATAAGACTCTGTCTACATCTCAGAGTAGTGCAAGATAAAGCATTAGATGTCATTAACCATGACAACATGAAATCTAGATTTCCAGCCCAAATTTTAGACTTATATATATTATACATTCTTCTATATATGGGCATCAGAAATCAAGGAGCCTGATAAATTGCTGTTGGGGTTCATTTTCAGAGTAGTGTCTAGCAATGTAGCTGGGCAATTTCCATTAATATTAATAGGAATTTAGCAGATAAATCTCCTTGAATAACTTCTAGAAAATTTACCCTTAATGTGCCTTACATTTCAACAGGCTGAGCTGTGTTTTGAAATTCCATTTGAGAAGGGTAATGCGATAGATGTAATAACAAGGGATATGCAAAAACCAGTAGGATGCATATTTCTACATGACACTGGAGGCTTACAGTATTTTTAAATCAGAGCATCCTACAATACTATTAATGAAATCCCCTTTAACCTAAAGGGGTAATTTTTTCTAAGTGATCCACAGGGGATTTGGCTGTTAAATTTCCATTAACAGTAATGGGATTCGCAATATTACAAAGCAGGTTCCCCACTAGCCGTGCTGAAATTCTACCCCCTGCGGCAATTAATCATGCCCATTGGGCTCGTTAATGGAAATACGAAGCAAATTAGCTGGCTAATCATAATATGTGATCAGTTGTCTCTCCTGCAATAATTGATTGCTGGCTAGTTAAAGCCAACTCACAGTTTTAAGATTATATAGCTGAATGATGAAAGATGGGATATCCCTGTCATGGTCGTACATGCCAAGGCACCTGCAGCTTATAGGTATACATGATATACAGATAGCACATACCAAGGTTTGCAAGTAGCAGGTCCTCCTTGTATTTTCCTGTCTTCCATCTCTTGGTGTGACATTTTTCTAGTTTCCCTCTGTCTCACTTCCCTCATATCCAGTCCTGCAGGTGCTTCCCACAAGGAACATTCTTCCCGCATTGCCTTTACCAGGGTGTCACTGGTGTTCTTGATGCAGGGGTTCTGCATTTTCTCACTCTGCTCAATCCAAGGACTTTGTGTTTGCTTCTAGTCTTCTGGGAATCTGCATTTTCAAGCTATGTTATGAACATGGTTAAGCTAGTCTGAATGGTGTGGTTGAGCCGGAATGTGTTCACAGAAGCCTTAACTCTGTCCTTTAATGTATTATTCTGCTATCTGATAGCCTAAAATCATTTACCTCATTTTGACTGACCTGTTTTTCAAGGAGCATTCTCTGAGGTTGTGGACTGGTTGGATATAGCATGCCAAGGTCATCCCTCAAATAGCTGGAAAGAGGAGAACCACTTTAACGTATCAGCTAAAGATTTCACTCCTCACTGTTGGTCTACTGAAATGTTAAAGAGGGAAGCTACAAAAATTTACCTTTTTTTTTTTTTAATGCTTGGTTAAATCTAAGCCACTTAATCAATTGTTTTGGGGGCTTTTTTTCTCACTGACATTCTGTGAAAGCTTAACATACCACTAAAATGCAGCCTTAGTTAGGCTGCAAACTCAAATCTTCAGGATATTCTTTGATGTACGTTATAGTATTATGGTTAAGCTAATTCGCAAACATGCAAATCCAGGAGTGCCATGCAAAATCAATAGCATTTCTTCAGGCAGAACACTAATTTATAGCCACAATGCTTGACTGTGTCATTTTCCTAATGAAATCTCCAGTGTGCAGAGTTGCACTAAACAACAAAGATAAATACTGGTGTGCAGAGGAGCATAATACAGATTTATAGCCTTAACAGAATACAGAGTACAGATGTTTTGCATATAACTGAGATTGGTTTATGAGTTTTTGCAAGCAGGGGTGTCTGTATTCTAACTAAGGACTGGTTTTCAATGGAACTTGAAATTAATAAAGCAACAGGAAACTTTTGAAAATACATTTTGGCACCATCCAAATGGCAGTGTCTTCTGTGTAGCCCACTACATGTGTTTCAGCTTTTGTTGAGAGCTGTCTGATGACATAGGTTGAGCATTGAAAAAGGAGAATCCTGAAGATCACCTTGAGCAACTTTGGAGCAGAGATGTCACTGAAAATAAGATGCTTACAAGAGCACTTAGGCAATTTTCAAAATCCCTCTCAGAATGTATATTAAGTTAGCAAGGTATCAACATATTGAATAGTTTTTCATTGCCCTACTCTGCCATTTAGCATGGAAACATTTAGTGCCTTGCTATTAATTTTTATATACTCAGAATCCTACATCTACAGAAATCTTGATTTTTTTTTTTTTTTTTTTCCTTTTTGCTGGGGAAAATAAACCAAACTGCTTCTATTATGCTATATTTCCATGGGGAATCTTACTAACGTACATAACATAGAGCAGCTGATGGCAAGTGATGATAAGTTGCTTATACTACTGGGAGCTCTGGAATGACTGGTTTACAAAGCTAGGTAAGTAATAAAAGTCCATAAACAAGACACTCCACAGAGCAGCAGAGTGACAGAATTTTGGCACCAAGCCTGAGGCTGTTTGGCTGATATTGGAAATCCATATAACATCCTTCCCTCCTGGCATCTGCTACTTTGAGAAGGTTCAGTTCATTACAATATCAAATTTCGATGAAGCATGATTGCAGCCTGTGGCCTGTTCGATGCATGGCCTTACTGGAGCATCTCATAACTTGGTCTCATGCTAGTGGGTGCTACAAGACAAGGCCTCCATAGTCATTTGTCACTCCCTGACTCTAGGCAGGGTACGTTTACTGATTTGTAGTTAATGTAGGTGATCTTTGTAGCCTTTCTGATCAATCCAACCTAATTAAAGGAGTAATTCTCTGGTTTTAGGGCCAATTTACCTTTCCAAGATGGTATGAATGCCTGCAGCTCAACTAATAACAAGGTAACATCTTAGAGCCAATTAAGTGAAAATGAAGGAGTAGAGCCTATTAGGCCTGATAAAGTTCAATAAGAGAGGGAGCAGGTGAATTTTTCCTTGTTAGAACCTCTGTGTTTTATGGAAAGTTAGAAAACTCACAGCAGCTTCTCACACAAGAATGTCAAGCTCCATGTTCCTGAAAGCAGTCCATCTCCTTTAGCCAGCATACTGATGGTTTCCTGAAACAGCTGTACTTCTTAGAGGTCACGTATTCAGAACAGCCTATGAGTAATATTATTCGGGATGTTATTTTAGTGAATGTTCTTGCAGATCAGGCCTCATCTGTGAAAGGATTCTATTAATAAAACCAGCTGTGGAACAGGAAGACAGAATGGTGTTATTAGTAACTGTAAAACCTTTTCAAAGCACTATTCATCATCCAAATAATTTTCTAAATGGTTTCTGAGAAGAACTACTAATTAACTGGCAAGAATGAGCCACATTAATATTTGTTTATTGCACTGTGTCTGTTGTCCTTGCGGGCTTGGACCAGAAGAGAAATTATTTGAAGAAACACAGAGGGGCAAGTTTTAGCTGTCACCTCGGTGGACAGAACATCTCAATTATTCACACTGTGAAAGCTGATTTGGATTATGACCAGATGCGAAGGTGCAGTGCAGTAGCTGTTTGAGACTCAGTTCTGCCCTCCTGTTGTCCCCTCTGATTCCCACTCCACTGAGCAGAAAGCCCTCCAGTACAACTCCTCTCTCCCACACCAAGAG
>NW_010286540.1:95247-100429 GCF_000700745.2 Antrostomus carolinensis
GTTTCTCCTTCTAGTGCTATGTGGCTCTGCAATCGAAGGCACAGTCATTTGTGGATTTTATTGTACCCAGTATGCAGATTTATTCCTTCCAGTGCTGCCCAGAGCCTGAGGTGCCACCACCTGAGGCCAACAAGCAGGATGTGCTGTATCACAGCCACACAGGAACATTCCATGGCAGCGAGAGCCCAATGAACTCAATAGGATGCTTTTCCTAAGGTTTGTTGGCAGATCTAGGTATCCAGACGTGTTAGACTGCAAGCTGCCCGTCTTGGTTGTAAAAACGCTGATTCCCCAGTTGAGGCTTAAATTTGAAGTTTGTGTTTTGGCTTTCCCACCCCTGCATTAAGTTCTTAGCATTCACCCATTTTACACTGTTTAGCTTTTGTTTTGTTTCTAATCTGCTGTTTTAAATGTATCGGACAATATTTTTCTGCATCCTAGAAGCAAATTTTTCTTGTAAATAGTGAACTGTGGGAGCTGCTGCTGCCTTCACTAGAGATGCAGGTAGACGATCTTCTGTCAAGGGCTCAGGCCATCAGTGCTGTTCTTGCAGAATGGATTTGCACAAAGGCTTGTTATTTATGGTGAAATTCCCTGGTACCAGAATGTAACACAAAACCTGGAATTGCTGTATAATGGGAAACCTAAGGACATTGAGCAGTGCTGGGTGATAGTGGATGATTTTCTTACTTGGCTGGAATCACTGTGAGTGTCCTGGCTTACGTTGCACATGCCTTGCAGTAGCCACTCTTAATAGACCTGTCATGTGATATCTTTTTGCTGCATCCCTTCCCCTCCTGACATTTAAACTAACAGAATTGTATTTGATAGCCCAGTGACAGAAACTCACCGTCAGAAATGAGCATCTCAACAACCTCTCCTTACAACAGCAATTCTGTTGCTCTGCAGGCCTGAGTCACACCACAGCTTTCTCTTTAGATTGGTGAGAAGTTTTCTTTTCCACAGTACTGAGAGGTCCAGTGAGAAACAATTCAGTGCTTGTATTTTAATTAGATATTTAATACTGTGCAAATCAATTTGATGAGAAGGAAAAAAACATTGTCAGTGTAATTTAAAATCTGTATTTGTTTTTTTTTTTCTGAAATAGGACAGATTTGAAACATCAATTCTTTCTATAATTTGTATTTTCTGTACTGAAAAGTGCATTTCAATAATCACTATGATGAAAAAAAAAAAAAAAATTCCAGTCCTCCTTTCTTCTCTGCTTCATTCACATGTGTCCATGTTTCCATTGCATCTTGGCTTGTGTGTGTGGATCATTAGGGTTGGTTTGTTCAAAGGCACTGTGATTGATATATGCTGGTATCGAAGGAAACATTGCTGTTGCAGGCAGAGTTGTGTAAGAAAAAAGTTCCTATGACTTATATAAATCAGAGTAACTAACAGCAGCATCAGTGTTCACTGTAGACATCGGTTGACTGTATCATGAGGGCTTTGCTCCCACTAGTAGGATAGAGAGGAAGGGGAGGTTTTTACTGGGTGGACTTGCATGCCCTTGCAAGGCAAGCAAACCTGAAGCTGGGTCACTGTGTGGGATGAATGAAGTTAAAGGCTGAAATGGGTTGTTCTGTTAAGAATGACCTGAAAAGAATTGCATAATGTTAGTAATCCCCAAACACTTACAAAATGATGCCGATGCAGCTGACATCTCAAGCTTGAAACCAGAGGAAACTGAAGGAGGATCCTTTTCCTACCTGGTGGCATGCATCGGTGCATTCTCCCAGCTCCCTTTCCTCTGCCAAAAGCAAAATGCATCTCGTTTCCCTTTTAGTCTGTTGCAGCTGATGGCAGCATGGTTGCAGAGGTGTCTCTGAGGACAGTATTTGGCACAAAGCATTGTGCATTTATTTTGTTCCACTGTGTATGTAAAGCCTTGATTTGTTCTTGCATTCAGGTCATCACCAGGACGAGATGGAGCAATTTGCTATTCAAGTTCCCATTTGAAGTGAGGAAATAAAGAAGGAAAAGTGGATTGTGTTTACCTGAATACTGAAAAACCTGACCACACAGTGGCAGCCTTTGTTACTGTAACTCAGCCAGTTTAGAGAGGGTCAGTAAGGCTATGGGTGAGAGTGAAAAGGCTGTTCAGAACACCAGTGTTAGCTTATATATAAACCTTGGTCTCAATCCACTGAATCTTTTAATGTGAGATATCCATTAAGTCATTAGGTTTTTCTCAGTGTGTGCTTTGTCATCTGCACTGTTCTTTTTTCACAAAGGGTAAAAAAAAATATTTGAATAATACAGATATGTGAACAGAGCTGGTAATCATGAGTGTCTTAGGCTTCCTTGTCACATGCAAATAGGAGAAGACAACTATACAAGTGAGCTTATTAAGTAGATCTATTAATTAGCTTCAATTAAGAGATATAAATCAGAAACCTAATGGTGTGTTAGTTTACAGGTTAATTTTTCATTAACATGTTATACACATCTTGTAAGCAGGTGTTGGACAACAATTCCGGGCTAGTTGGTCTCATCAGGTACATGAGCCGCTTGCAGGACATCTCGGCAGCAATGATCAGTGTTGCATCATGTTTGCAGAGTTGTGGGGTTTTTTATTTTATTATTTTAACAAATCCTGGATGGAGTACAATAGGTTGGCAAAGTGCAAAAGAGTTTTATATGCATTTGTTTTAAGTGTGCTTAGTGAAGTTGTTTTCCTTCTTGTCTTTTGTCTTGATATGTTTACCAACTCCAGTTTTAGATTGCTTCTCCAACTGACATAAATGCATTTCACTGCTCAGTGTTTCACTTCAGTGTTTCAAAAAGGTAGCTGTAAACTGTTTACTCATGTCAACACTAAAGACTAAATCACTCCTCTCAGTTACATGCCTGTGACAAATTTCAAAGTGTTTTCAGAATTTGACACATCCTTTCAGTGAAGATGTTAAAGAAACTAACAGTTTGCTGATTTGATTCAGAAAGAATGAATCAATTCGAAGTGTGAAGTTATCATGTGTGTACAAAGCGGCCTTAGATTGCTAAACCAAGACCTTCAATGGAAAGCCACTTACACCTGAATTAGAGCTTTCATAGTAGTCTAATATGTTTGTTTAATTACATACATTCACTCTGATATCTTTCAATTAACCAATCTTAATTATCTTCTTGTTGACAAGCCTTAAAATGTCTAGTTCAAAAGGGAAAGTGTCCTGCGCCACTAAAACCCTTAAGTGGATTTTCTCTTGTGCTAGGGCCTTGTGCTGGGCTGGTGGGAGTGAACTGGGCTTAGTGACTTTTGTCCACGGATAAATTTATATACCAGACATCGCAAGGACATCTGAGGGCTCTGGAATATTGAGCTGGTAGTGAAGAACAAGACAACGTTTCCAGAATGAAGAATTTGCATAACAAAGATTTAAAAACTTAAAATTTTAAAGATTTTATTCTTACCCTTTTCTGCCCCCGTGCCCTCATTCTGCTTTTTGGCAACCTCACACTTCTTTAAAAACTTCCAAGCGTCTGTGAGAGTAAGAAATATGTTAGCCTAACCTCTGGAGACAAGCTTCCATCTAGCATGAGAACTCGAAGTTCTGGACTATAAATTTTATTCTTGCCATTAGAGCTGAGAACCCTCAGCTAAAGATGGACCAAGAAAGAATAACATTCAGACTTTTGAAAAATGACCTCTGATTTACAGTGGTGACACAAACCTAAGTATTGAGTTATCAGCACATTCATCATTAGATTTAGTGCAGTACTCAAGCTAACTCTGATTTTGTGAAGCAATCTAATGTTTCTTTTTCATGCACCTCAACTACCTCTTTGTGTGAATTATTACCCATCACTCCCATTAGGCTTTTGTTTATCTGCCCTGTGTAAACCTGCTGATACTGCATTTTTCTTTTATTCCTGAGAGATGTCCTAAAACTTAGTTGTGACCAGTGATAGAGGGATTATATCTGATTCTCAGTTGAGAGACGAGCGTGATTTCCTTGAAACTAGTAATGAGATGCCAGTCCACACCAGTTCAAGGTATAAACCAGGAAGCCGTACTGAATCCAGATTCATATTCCACTTAAATTTTGTTTATTTTTCAAATGTGTTAAAAAGCTTTGTGTCAAATGTTTCCGCCTTAGCAAGTTGAAAGCTGTTGATGTTTTTCCAGACATAGTCCTTTTAGAACTGTAATCCTGAAGAAAGCTGAAAGGTGCCAGACTAGCTAATTCTATATTCATGTACCAGTGAATCAGAACAGCTTGAATTTAGTGCTGGCTTTTTGGACAGCTTGGAAATGCCTCATGCCATTGGAACTCATGCTTCATGCATGTTCTTTGTTCCTTCACCTGCTCAAAGGACAAACCTGTCTAGTTTGTACCCGCTGCCCACTGAGATGAGAAATAGAGCCTTATAATTTTATTTTTTTTTCTCTGTCTCCCTATTCTTTCTCATAATCTTACCTGGAAATTATCCTAATGGCATCTTCCACGTTGCTGACTTGTGGTTTTTATTTTCACATTAAGCCTCCCATTCAGGGTGACCTCTCTTCCCTTTTTAAACACCAGTTAGGCACCAGGTTTTGTGAAGGGCTGTGTGGTCCAGTGCAGGAGTTGGGCCTGGGCTATTTGTCTCCTCAGTGCTTGGAACTGGGTCAGTTCACAGGTCTATGGCTCAAGGAGGAAATTGGCTATTCTGGAAAAAATAAAGTCCTTATGACTTCCATCAAGATACCAGGGAGCTTTCTTTTTTCGGGGTCAACTTTGCCTGAAGGGCAAGCTTCTAGGTCCTGCTTTATTTTGCAGGGTCTAGTAATAGTAGGATGGGACCATGTGGACACAGGTAAAGCTGCAGCAGTTAAAAACTTTTATTAAAGTAGATAGCAAGGGAGCGTTAAGAGAGGGCAAGGAAAGAGGAGTTTGTATTTTGGGAATTCACTTCACAGGAAGATGACTTCAGGAAAGAGAATCTGAAGCCACAACATTAATTTTTTTCAGTTTCTCTGCATTATCCCTCTGCTTTTTGGAACATCCTCAAGTATTACAGCAGCTGAAACTGCTGGAGGGGAACAGCATGAAAAATAATAGAAAAATAATCTCTTTATAAGGAGTGGGGGCTAATACCCAGAGGCGTTTTGTCAACAAACAAATAACAAATCCCTTACACAAAAGCGAAGCACTCAAATAAGGCAGCATGCCTGCATGACACCAAAGCCTGCTGA
>NW_010286540.1:100455-110315 GCF_000700745.2 Antrostomus carolinensis
TTGCTTGCAGTAGATAAATACCACTGAACCTTTCCAAAAGAAGCTTAAAAATAAAAACTAACCCAAAACATAAACAAAAATAACTCCATGAACCTGCAATTTTGGCTCCTTGCCCTTTCAAATGCCCACAACGTATTTTGACATGCAGCCAATAGAGACAATTCAGGGGAAGAGTAAAGGCCAGGTCCTCTGCTAATGTAAATCCATCTGGCTTGATTGCTAGCCCAAAAATCAAGTGGAGTGGAAACAATAAAGTAATTTTAATATTAGATGCCATCCTGGCCTGGTGATTTAGTGCTGCTCCCTTTCTCTTCTCCTTCCCAAGCACATGTGCACTCACACACATGTGTTTCCTTATAATGTTAGGCATGCAGCTGATTTAAGGAGAGATCAATAAAAGGAGTGAAATTTTCCAGATGATACTCAGTGACCCAGATGACCAAATCTCATTGAATTTCTGCTCAGAAATGTCACTGGCACAACTGTGGCTGCAGTTCTGCCAGTTCCTCCCTGCAGGGAGTTTGCAGTACTGTCGCACACCTCAAACTTAATTTCATACTTGTGATGTCACTTTTGGTGAGGTGTTCAATTGGAATAATCTGGATGTTAGCACAGTGGCCCTTCCCCTCAAACAAAAACTTTGTGGAAGGATGCTGAGAGTTGTCTATACACAAATATACTCTAAAATTATACAAGTGTATATGTAATTTTAACATTTTGTTTCCAAATATATATAGCCACACATCATTTTAATGAGTGACAGCAAAACATGCTCCCAAAATTTAAATGATTTGTCAGAGCACTTGCAGCCTGCTTGCCTTCTTGATGATTCACACACAAAAGTAACAGTAGAAAAAATTACAAAATAAAATAAAATCCTCTATATTAAAATTTCCTAACCAGATTTGCTGGTTAGGAGAACACAGTGCTTTGTGTGTGCAATGTTTTTTCTTTCAGTAGCTCAGAGCAGCTTTGGAAAGTGCACCAAACTGTTCCATAGAAGTCAGCCAGACCTTTGAGCAGACCCAAACTTTTGCTGAATCTCTAGGCCTTTGCCATCAGCAGAACTTACTCTAAGTGGAGTACAACTTATGAAGTAAACTGTATTCAGTCCTTAGAGGTGCTTGTTGTAGGATTGCTTGGGTTTGGGGTTTTTTTTTGTTTTGCTTTTTTTTTAAAAAGAAGTAAGTAGGTATTACAGTGCTTAGAAAGGCAGATGAGGTTATAAAAACAAATGAAAATGTAAGTTGAAACTCCTTACATCAATGTCTTCAATCAAAATTCAGGCCCCAGTTCAGCAAAGACCTGAAGTACCTCCTTAGCATGAAGCACTCATGTAAGTCCCCTCGATGTCAACAGGAATTAAGTGCCGGGTTAAAATTAAGCCCGTGCTCAAGGGCTTTGCTGCCTGGAGATGAATGCAGACATGCCATGAGGCATCCCATCTTAGCTTGCAAAATGAATGCCTAAAAACAAATAGTAAGTGATACACTTGAAAAATGTTGTAGCATTGTTCTTCACAAAGACACCATCAAAAAGTTTGTGAGAAAGCAGCAGGGAAGTGTTCAAAGCGTCGTGGTCCTCCATTGAAAATGAAGGATACAGCAACTAGGAAGGGGTAAAAGTAATGAAGGGGATGCTGGTTGGGAGAGAGGAAGAAATACCAAATCCATTCTTTAACTTAAGAAGTAGTATTAAATAGGAACACCAGCCCCACTGTTGTCTCTTTTCTTAGATAAAAATTGAGCTTTCAGGGAAGTTCCTGCCTTTGTTTCACTTATTTTCTCCATTTATCTGTGAGGACAGCAGTACTTCAAGGCAGGAGCTGATTTTCTTTCAGTTTGCTTACAGTGCAATGATGCCCTCGTGTGATGCTGTACTGCCAGGAGTGATGGTGTGAACAGCCATGCACCTTCTGAGAAGCAGAGCAATTAGAACTTGTGTTCTTCAAGGTGACACAGATCATCAAATGTCGCCTCTGGCATCTTCCTTCTGAATCACTGGAAGGAGATACAAAAGACCTGTCCAAACACTAATGGACTTTGTTAAACTGGATCATGCTACCTATCCTCGGACTTAGTGGTGCTGGCTTTCTTAGGAGTTCATCTAAGATAAGAAAGGTCACAACCATTTTAAGGAACAGGTTCATGAGAAATATCTCATTACATTTTGGAAACATGCCTGAGAAACACGGTTATTAATATTTGATTCTCATATCTTATGCTGTTGGAACTGCTGAACAGTAAGAAGGATGCTGACAAGTCAATCAGATTTATCCTCTGAAGAATTTCACAACAGCTGGATTTTTTTTCTCTAATGTGACATTATCTTTCAGTAGATGGGCTGAGCAGCGCTGTGTTTTAAATTGTCAGGCAAAACTCTTATCAGTTTGTGGCACTTATCTCCAAGTAGCATTTCCTTGCTCTGTTTTCTTTAACAGATAAAGTTCTTTGAGGCAACAAAGTACTTCACCCACATTGCTACAGCCAGTCCTTGTGGAGTTTGTCACTGTTCTCTTTTGAAGCATTCTGCAGGTTATATCAGAACAATATGAAATTTGGGTTGTTCCTAGGTTTTTCAGCTACAATTTTTATTTTAAATTCCTATATGTTGTCTTTACTGTGCACTAGGCAGAGCCAGGAGACTGGCTTCCCGTCCACATTATGTATATCTGTATTTGCATTGTAATGTTACACGGTAATGCCAAAATGTGACTGGATGAAAAGAGATGGTATCTGCCAGGATCTTGGTTTGTAAGTGCCAGGTACAAAGGTGTGTGGGTCCAAGACTGGATTTCCAAAGTACTACAATGGAAGAAGGGAATAGTAGTAGTACAATAGATAGAGAATCATGTACTCAATAGCTGAAGACATGGAGAGAATATGTTTTATTAGTTGACATACATACAGAGAAAAAGTAGGAAGATTTTGAGCTCAGAGACCTTTCTTAATTTTTTTTTTTTTTTTAAATCTATAAACTATCGTGGTTACAGCATCACTATGGCACAATTTTATAAAAGGGGTAGGACTTGGTTTATATCATTCAGCTAAAGAAAACTAAAAATGTTTTCTATGAAATTCTACCACCTAGGGCTGCTTTTAAAGAATGTAAATAGAAATAACCAGATCTTGTTTTCCTGAATCCATTGCATATTGTTTTGAGTTTTGAAGAACAGCTTGTAGGAACACCAGTACCATGGTGTGGCATGACTGGAGTGTACAATGTGGTACCATGTGGAGAAGACACTTGGTAAGAAATGTCAGTGTCCCCATGACAGTGGGTTTGAGCAGACTGGTTTCTTTCTCAGCAGCAAGCAGTGACATGTGGTCTGATGTCCAATGCTGTCATCCCTGCAACTGCTAATTCCACTCAACAGGCTTACTAACCACCACCTGTCAATGCCGAAAATTTGTTTGGCAGAAATATGATTGTCACATTGATGTTTTCTTGAGTTAAAAGCATTGTAAAGCTTTCAGAAAAAGAAAAATAGAGCAATGTCATGTAAGTACTCCATCTTCAGCACCTTTTGATCCTCACTTTAAAATTTCATAACTGACAAACGATGCTGCACACATTTTCAGCAAATACAGTGTATTGTTCTTAGAAGGGCTTTTATCATTTTAGAGCTGTGATGTTTCTCTCGGTTTTTTCCTCCTCTTTTCTTTCACTTTCATAAAGCAGATGCTTTATGTTTATAGATTTAGTTTCTGTATTTCAGCTGATGAAAATGTATTTTGTTTCTTTCTGAGTGCAATGGTCGCCTGAAAGTGTGCCAGTGCTACTAATCACCTCACTAATGGGACAGCCAAGCACTTCCAATGCTTCTGTGTTTGTAGGTACATTTTCCCCAGCACCAACAGATGGGCCAGCATAATAACTTGGAGCAAACTGTGAGTGCTCAAACCTGCCCCAGGTGCTAATGTCACCCAGGGGACCACCTAGCAGCTCAGGAGCTAAATGCTTGTGTTCTCTTCAGGGTTGCAAAGAAGCAAGGGAAGCTGATAACTGAATTATTTATCCTCCAAACTTCAGTGAATTTTCTCTTTTGTACCTACTTGAGAGTCAAATCTTACTCTCCCAGAACCTAATGGCACTTTTCATTTTGATACAGGGAAACACTGAGAAAGCAGTGCTGTGGAACAACATTGCCCAAGGGGGAAGTTCAGGGAGGGTCACCCTGATGTGGGCAAGACTTGTTCTCTGGCTAAAAATGATGAAAGCTGTATACACTGTAATGTTCACTGTATATAAACAGTTTAAATTGCAGTCCTTGAAGGTACGAGACTCAAAGAAATACAATATACTTCATTCTTGGTGTAGATATCATCCATTGCTGACATAAAATACTAGTTTGTCCTAATATGTATTTTGTTCAAATTGCTAGGAGTAGTAACCACTTCACAGAATGGCATTTCAGTTAAGGCAGAATTGTATTTAATGGTATGTGCCCTTACACTTGTGATGATCTTTCTAACAGAAGGCAGTGGTTACAACATGATGTGCTGCGTAGCATGGTGAAGTATGCAGTAGCAAAAAGGGAGACACCCTGCTCAGCCATCATCTTCTTGCTATTACTAAACAGGGAAATAACTTCAGCTGGCTAAAGAGAGATGCATTGCTTGACCCCATCTGCAAACTGAGGCACCCCAATAATCAGTGGTGTCTGGAGGACCCTTACTCTCAGTCAACACCAAATTCTGCCTACTTACCTGGAAGCAGATTGGCAGTATTTTAAAACACCTTTGCTGTTATAACAAAAAATGCAAGGTATTTAATGTCTGTATATTTTTTTCAGCTTCTGATTCTCCTGTGTTTCTGCCAGAAGGTAATTCTGTTATCTGCCCTTTACATATGAGTACACTGAGGTGTGAGGTGTCTTACTCAAATACTCTGCTTTCAGCAGAACCAAGGATTCAAGCCAGCTCTCCTTCTCAGATTTATAAAAATAACCTACCCACAAGGTTATGCTGTCTTCTTACATATGTATATTATGCATAGTTAATATCCGTGAAATCAGTACCTGAATTTTCTACAATCTCGTTATCATCCCAAGACATGCTTTTTTTTTTTTTTTTCAGCTTCTTGCTTTAGAAAACACATTTTATTTTGAGTTTTCTCATAGTTTCTGTTAGAAATAGTCATGGTTTGATATTAATGTTTGCAGTGCTTTTGACACAGTCCAAGGCATGAATATCTAAAACCAGCTCTGCTTTGTATATTTTGTCAGCAGTCTAATGTCATTTCTCTTGCTGAGCAAGTAATTTTTTTCGGAATACAAAACTACTGTAAATTCTTTAAAAAATCTGCCTCCTGTGTAGATGTTGTGAAATATCAGAGAAGTGAAACAAGACTTGGGGTTTTTTTCCATTTCTCGATTAGAGCAGTTTTTGCTAACATAGTGTACTTTTGCTAAGCTCAACACTTTGGACAAAATTGTTCAAAACAGTCTGTGTTTATCAAATATTGTTGCTTTGATTATTTTTCCTTTTGTTGTTGGAGTGTTTGTTTTTTATTTTTTTCTGGTCAGATTCAGAATGTCCTTTACTGATTAAATGCTATTTCTGAATAACAAATTAACCATGTTATCTACGTAGAGGACTCAGAATTCATCAAAACAAAAGATGAAAACTGTTACTTGTCATTTGAAATTGTGTAATCACAGCTATGCTGAGTTGTGTTTTGATTAAGTAGAAGATGATTACAGAGATCCATCATGCAAAGATGCAATAGCATCCAGGGCAAGCACTGATTTAATTCCAGCCCATAATAACAAAGATTTTTGAGTAGAGTTTTTAAGTTTCCACCCATGTCGGGAGAAATGCTTAAAACTGTGTATGTATTTAAAGATGTTACAGATTATTGCCTGAAGGAGCACTCATAGCTCCTGTGCTCCTGGAGGAATCAAGCAGGTACACAGGTACCTGGTGTTGATACAGACTTCCCATTTCATTCATAGGGCCACAGGTATATGGTTTACTCACCTAAACCAGGACACAAGTTGTTATTAATGTGATTTTTCCACACTGCACATTCATAATAACATGCACTGATTTGCATAGAAGCAATAGGACAGCAATAATAGCCCTGATTTGAGTAGAAGTAAAAAAAATAAAATTCTGTAGCATGTGTAGTTCTCCATGGATACAAAAGCTGTGCAAAAGTTCCCCATCTTTTTCTTCATTTTTCTTTTACAAATGGAGAAATGGATGATGGAGGAAGATACGGACAGGAGGGGAAAGGTGCAAGTTTTTATTACCATAGTGTAAAACAGATTTCTGATACCCAACCAAGATTGAGTATCTCAGGGCCATAGATTGGTTTCTTCCAGTTGTGGTATCCAGAGCTGGAGTGAAGAACCAGGGCTGGCATCTTCCTCTTTGTTTTAGATAACATGTCTCATGGACTGCTGTTTGCACTTGTCTTTTGAAGCTGGTCAGAGGTTAGAGTTGAAGCAGTTTCCTGTCTGGAATGAGGTCACTCAGAGGTCCTTACCCTTACTTCTATATAGTCATTACATCAATGAGAGCTTTTTTTCAAAGCCTGAATTTGTCCGTTATGCTTAGAAATAGTGAAATGGAGTTGGCGTTTATCTGTACTGTTTCTCTGACTATACAGGATCATCCTCTACAGTACAACTTCTTCATACAAAAAAAATAGTGTAAAATTTCATTTTGAAGCTCATTTTATTTCAGTTTAGAAATGTGAAGCCTCTCACTAAAAAGCTGAGGACATCATCTAAACTAAGTGGTCTATACGACAAACTGCAGAAATATACTGCTAGTTTTGGTTTGGTTTGGGTTTTTTGTTTTATTTTGTTGGGTTTTTTTGCATATGCTGAAAACACAGAGGATTAGTGGGTCCAGTTGTGATAACAAATGAGGTGAGAGGAGAGGAGAGGAGCACCTCTGTAATACACAGAAGCTGTTCTTGTGGCCAGCTGCTGCTTTTAGGCTGGTATAGTTTCAGACTAACTTAACTGGAGTCAATGACTTTATTGTAAATTTACAACAGCCAAGCTGAAAGTACAATTCAGTCTTGTTGTATGAAGGGTATCAGAGGAAAAAAGAGAAGGAAATAGTGGGTATAGGCTGTATGCCAATGATGCGCTGTAGGGCATGTGTCCTACAAAGCATCAAAAGGGAGGCGTTAAGAACTTAGGCACTTTAAATGCAGAGAAGCATTGATGACTGAAACATGGGCATTTTTGCAGGCAAGGAAGCCTTCTACCCTTCATGGCTCTTGAAGTTCTTTTGGAAACTTTCCTTATGGTTTTTTGAAGAGAGACAAATTGCTCCAGTACATCAGCCTAGGTGCATAACGCAAAATTTTATTTCTACAGAAGACTCATGTAATTCACTTATAGCTGGGGTACTTGTGAGTTATTGGGCTTTTGAATGTGAGAAATAACCCTCATAAGTCATTGCTACTATTGTGACCCATCCCCTTTCCATTCACATACACAGTTTTTCTTCCTTATCCTTCTAGCTAAAGCATATTGTAATTATTTTATTAAATCTGTTACAAGCTGCTCTGAGGAGTGAAAGGATTTCATCTTGGGGGTGGCTTACACTATTCTCAGTTAAGATGAAATCCAAAAATAATCTCTTTGCAGAATTTCAGAAGTCTGAGTGTTCTAGAAAGTTCTTGCAAAATTAACTCTGATCTTCACACATCAGCATTTTCAGACTTCAGCTGAACTAGAAAGGTGAGAGACTGTTTCTGTGCTTCTTCCAACCTCCCTGTTCTGAGGAAGAACAGTCTATGTCTTTGGAAAGTTCATCCAAACCAAACTTCTCAGTTGGACACTTATGGAGCATTGCTTGCCTCTTCACTTTAGTTCAATGCACTTCAACTTGCCTTCCTTATCTGCATTAGTGCACTTCAGTGCATTGTGTCTGTTGTGAAAAGGATTCTTCATTGAAGGACCCATTGCTACAGCTTTGCCAAATCTGTCTGGGCAATCAGATTGTACTGGCTGCTATTGTGAGGTCTCTGATGTCCACCCTAGGTGTCAGCACATAGCCAAGACTGCTATTCACGGACATGGAGCTTTTCTCCCTCAAGCACCTCTGACTTGATTTCATTACCAAGAGGCACTGCTTAGAAATGTGCCACTTTCTTCATAAAGTTTATTAGATATTAAATTGTTTTATTGGGTATAAAATTAGTTTAGAGCATTACAATCTAGACTACTGTAGCTATAAAGTTTTCAGTGGCAGTACATGAGATTCATGGAAAATTAGACAGCAAGACTTCCTAGGTAATCAGAAAAAAAGAGCCACCCACACTGTATGTACTGCCTGAGGTGATGACTGCTAATGAGATAAGCGTGATGTACGGTTCTGCTACGAAAATTGCATAAGTAGGAAAGATAGCAGGTTTTATAGTAGGTCTTCTCATGGGTGTTTTCAGAAGCAGATTTACTTGTTCAACTTGGAGTTAAAAGGAGCTTTTAAACACCGGAGAACCACTACAAGTGAGAAAGAGTGACAGTCTAAGCAGGTTGAGGTATTGGCGGTGAATTGTTAACAAGCTAAAAACCTCCAAGGCACTTAAATAGGTCTTTAATTTTAGCCCTGTGAGTGGTCCTGCTGTAGTCAATGGAATAACACAGAGTTGTATAGTTAAGCAAGCAGTCAAGTGCTTGGCTAGATCTGGAACTACAAGCAATTGCAAATTGCATTTCTGCCCTCAGCAATGCCATTCTGCATCAGCTGCGAAGGCAAGAAGTGATTTCCTAGTGATCTCAAAGGATATAAAAGAGAAGATTCCTAGTAGTGGAGTTTTCTTTGTCAGCAGATAAAGGCAAAATGCAATGTAATGGTTAAAAATGGCATGCAGTTTGCAAGTAAGGTCCAAGCAGAGATAATCCACCTCTGGATACAAGGAAAGTCCCTAGGTCTGCCTCTGGAGCAGTTGGAGAGCTGCTTGTGAACAGTTATTGCTGAGGCAATGTCCCCAGACCTGCTGTGTCCCAGAGGCTGCAGCACAGCTACAGCAGAAACTGCATTTGGAGCTCGCCAGAGCGCCTGAAGCAAGTATATCTGGAGGATGCCTCGGGGCTGCCCTCCAGAGACACTGCAGAGTTCCTCAGAGTCTTGTGCGGTCACCCTGACAAGGGGCTGGGAGGTGGCTTTGCTCTGCTGTTTAGAGAGAGTGCATTTGGGAGTGACTCACTTCACCCGGCCTCTTCCCAGTAACCCTGCTGCTTGCCTTTTTTTAATTTTATTTTATTTTTTAGCTTACCATCTTATGATGACTGTCGTCAAGGGCTAGCCTAAAAATAAAGTTTCCATTTACTATTTGAGGAAGACATTTAAAGAGCATTTGCTTCTGAGGTGTTGTCACATAACATGCTCAGTTCTGGCCCTGGTGCCTATTTAGTAGTAGCTGTTACTGCCTGCTCTTGAGTTTATTAATATAAAACCATGACCGTACCGCTCTCAAGTGCGTTAAGATTGTTCTGCTTGATAACTTCTGGTTTACTGCACGTCCTTAGTGATTACAAGCAGAGGAAGACGTCGTTCTATTGTGTCTTGGATTACCAGAAAGTGATGCACTGTACATTCAATGTGTTTTCCTCTTGTGAAGTAATTATTAATTTCCACCTGTGTCTCTTGCACTGCAGTTATCATAATTGTAGCTTGAGAAATTTAAGGAAAGAAATATTGTTTGAAGAAATTCTAATTCAGCATCATTAGGCTAGATCGAGCCCAGTCTACAAAGCTTGCTAATTTTTGATACATAAAAAATATATATAACCCATAAAAAAATGGAAAAGTAGTGTTTGCTGTTTGTCATACTTTCTTTTGAGCCATGGTATTTTCTTTCTCCAGAATACTTCATAAATTTACAGAATG
>NW_010286541.1:0-41610 GCF_000700745.2 Antrostomus carolinensis
GCAGGTGCCTTTCGGCTGCATCCTCGCCGCCTCGCCTCGCCCTCCAGCCTCCCCATCGTCTCCCGCACCCCTCCCCGTCCCCTCTCTCCCTCCTTCCCGTGTGCCCTCGGGACCCGCCGAGCCGCCAGACCCGTCCTCTGGGCCCTTTCGGAGCCCCAAACCCACCCGTGGGCCCCGGGAAATTTCCCTGAGCTCGCTCAGGCACCCACCACCTCTGTCACCTTGTACTTTACACCGGGCTGCTGGGCATCCCCTCGGGATGGGGGAGGGAGGGAGGGAGGCCCTGCTCAGAGAGCTGCACGGAATATGTGTTGCCTTGATTTATTTCTTTTTTTGTTCTTCTCGTCATCTTTGAAATAAGTTGGTTTTGAGAAGGATGATGTCTTTTCTGTTTGTAGAACTTATACACAACACAGCGTTTCTTCTTTGAATGCAGGTGATTCACCAAATGACCAAAAAAGCCCTGAAGAGGGGCCTAAGAAGAAAAGAGAGAAAAAGTCTGAAGCCCTGAACATCAGAGGTACAGCATGGGAGTACACTGCTAATATTATATTAACTTTAAACACTTTCTGGTTTCCATTTCAATTTTTTTTTTTTTTTTTTCCAAATGTCTATAAGAAATGGAGCAAAAGCACAGGACTCTCATAGGTATATGGCCCCTGTTATCTTTGGAAGATTTTGGTTGTATGAACTAGCATAGAGAATAACAAAATAGTGTGATGCTGAATTGGCTCTGAGTGTGTTTACATTTTGATTTTAATCCTTTAGAAGAGTGCAGCTGAACTTTTTGGAATGGAGAAAAAGCCTCTTGCACTAGGCACAAGTCACTAGAGGCCTTATAGGAAGGTAAAGCAGGTATCTATGAGGTGCTTCTTTGAGTGTCACTGCTGTAGTAGTTGAGCAGTTTTCAACTTTAAAATGCTTTTGGGCTGAAAACAGTATTTCTTGAGATTCTGAGGTTAACAATGTTTGTAGTCAACATGAGGAAAAAGGTGCTGAAGCTGGTGCTTCAGCACGGTGTTCTTCCAGGTCCTTGAACTGTGAACCTGTTAGTCTGTGACAGTATCAGCACTCCCTGCGTTGTAATTCGGCAGGTCTCTGGATATCTGCAGAGTGAAACTGTATGGCTCCTTCTAGGAATACATTAACCAAGTGTCTCTCTCCCTATGTTTACATACCTATTTTGAGCAAAGCCAAAAAAAAGGTATCTTTTAGTATATTAAACATTGAGTTTGTCCCTCAAGGAGAGGGCTGTCAGAAAGCTGGCTGAAACAGGATGGTAGTTGCAGGCTTCTTATGGTCACCTGTCGGCATCTGGTATCCCTCCAAAGTTGTGTAAGTTGGTATGACATGAATTCAGTTTAGAGATCAACAGTCATGCACCTAGGGTTTTTTTTGGTGTGTGTCTGTCTACTTGTCTTCCAAAAGTGTTTTCAGAGTTATACAGATGTGTCTGTAAGGGAAGCCACTTTGGAAATCAAACCATGTGCTAGAACCACAATGCTTTCCTGAATGTGTAGAAATTGGTGTAACTGGATGTTATGGCACTGTAGTAGTAAGGTTATTGCAGCAGGAAAGCAACCTGTCACTTTCAGGGATGGAGGAAAGAAGGATAAGAAACTGATGAGTATATTTTGGAGAAGACCTTACTTGCCTGAATGACAGTGTTTGGGCATAATGATGCTGGAAACTTTCAAAAGTATCTGAAGGATAAGGAGTTTTATATTAGTTATTTTAAGATGCCTGCCTTTGATTTTTAAAAAGAGAGTTTTTCTCTCAGTGCTGCTTTAACTTTAGTATGTTATCTTTGCGAAATCTAATTTTATTGTCCCTACAAATATTCCTTGCTTCTTTAGCCAATGTTACAGATACATGTCTTTAAAATTCTGATTGGCAATCTATGTTTTTCTTTGCTGCTGTAGGTTAGTTACATAGCTATACTTCATAATCACTTGGCAAAAAATTTTGTACATTATGGAATCAGAGCCTCCCTGAAAAACATGGCTGGACAAAATGGATTGGCAGAGAAATCAGTTTCTGTGTGTTTAAAAGTGATAGGAACAGGAATCCAGACATTCTGCCTGAGTGGGTTAATTATTGTAGTGTAAAAATATTCCTTTTACTTCTTGAGCATATGCAGAGTAGTTCAGACTTTCCAACACAAGCTGTTGGAAACTACACATTATCTATGGTCTTACCATACTAACCTTATTTACTAAAAATTCCATAGCTTTTGGGGGTCTATAGGGAAATGAGTTCATTTCTGTCTGGGCCCTCATTGTATGATGCGTAACCAAGTTGTACATATTAACAATGTTAATAGTGTAAAAATAAGCATTTTTGAAATTCCATGTTCTTACATGCTTACTTTTTTCTTTCTTAATTCAAAGGAAGACTTTCTGAAACACTTTCTTGTTCTTTTTCAACTGTGTTCTCTAGTTAGTTGCCTTGGCAATTCCATCCTGCCTGTCCCTCTTGGTGTAATAGCTGATAGCCCATGCTGAATCAGGATTATTTGTAAATGAAAAGGAAACACTGCAACACTGTTAGGAGGAGTAAAGCCCTGTGGGAGTCTGCCAAATGGGGCAGAACATGCCTGACTCCAGTAGAAAGTGCTGCACTCACTGGAAGTTTGTACTTTCTTATCTGGACCAAGTGATTCGGAGAAACTCCAGTAGTTATTGCCTTCATTTCTCGCACTGAAAATCAATGTTCATGCAAAGAGCTGTCAAGAAACAGCAGCACAGGCATGGCTCTGGGTCTAATCCAGTGTCCAGCATCTTCAGGGAGTCAAAACTCTTTGCTGTTAGTGAGTTTCAGAGGGAGCCTTTTACAGCTTCTCCAGCCCAGAGGAAGTGATTAAATTGGAGTGAAGCTCTCGAAAGTACTTGTCATAGGGATGTCAAAAGGAGATGGTCCGTTTTACTCTCTCACAGGCTCTGAATAAAAAGTATTGGCAAAAAAATTAACTTTGTATATTTAGAGATGTTATGAATTAGGCATGGGTTGGAATGAAATCTGAGTCTGAACAGTAAAGACTGACAAAACTGGAGTGCATTTGAACAATGATGGGAAGAGGGAAGATTATGTAAAGTAGTGAGAGAAAAAAAAAAGAAAGAAAGAGTTCTTAGATTATTGTAACTTTATAGCAAGAAGACCACTTTGGTCATTGTAGTTGAAAGGACAGCTTAAAAACAGGTTATTATAAGAGCCTGTTTTTTGTGTCTGCCTTTTGTGTAAAAACATATCTATAGATGTAAAAAGTGGTACCCAGCGTTCCTCAGTTTAGAGTAGTCCAGGCACGTATTAAACCATGGTGTCCATGTGACTAACTATCAAACAAGAGTATGATTTATTTATTTCCCCCCTGCCCTGGGTCTGAGGGCTAGTAGTGTTGGTAGGACAAGGTTTTATAAGACTAGTAATGATCAAACAATTGGAGTTTGAGGGCGTTTGGACGCATAGGAACAGGCTTAGGTTTCACTTAGGTAATTTTTCAGATTTCTACAGTGTCATAGAAACTGATGGAGGAGAATAACTGTTCCTGGGGGTGATCTGTGGCTCTCTTAGCTTCCAGGGAGGAACAGATAGATTTAGTCATCAATTTTTAATTGAGATTTAATGTACCAGGATCTCTTAATAATCTGCAGGCATTTAAGCAAACACATTTTACGTTGCCATGGCATTGCTGTTGGACCGCAGTTGCTAGCACACCCTACATATTTAATAACGCATCCCACTTAAGCAGCTGTGGTTCAGAGTCAGTAGTTCTCTTGGCTGTTTTGTTCTGAAAGCTGTTATTGAAAACTTTGGTTATGATGCTAGTGCTTGGAATATTGCATTTTTCATGTCAAATAGAACAGACTTGAGAAATGCAGCTTTATTTGCCTCCCCCCCCCCCAAACCCCCAAAACACAAAAAAAAAAAAAAAAACCAAAACCAAACAAACCAAAACAACCACTAATAGAAATTGTGCTATTTGTTTCAGGTGTTCTTTTGCATGTTATGGGAGATGCACTTGGATCTGTGGTCGTGGTAGTTGCTGCTACAATCTTCTATGTGCTTCCTCTGGGGAATGCTCCATGTAATTGGCAGTGTTACATTGATCCAAGCCTGACAGTAATTATGGTGTTCATCATCTTGTCTTCTGCGTTCCCGCTTATCAAGGAGACCTCAATTATTTTGTTGCAGATGGTTCCCAAAGGTGTTAATATGCAACTACTGAGTAAGTAAAATTCGTTGTTGAAAAGCTCTTAATTTTAATTATCTATTTCAATGCATATATTATTTCTGGAATTACATGTTTGGATTATTTACTCATAATAACTCTAAATTCTCAAGAACTGTGAGAAATAGTCACATGCCTGTGTCCTAGCAACATGAGTCAAATCTCTCTGGATTAGTTAAAGCATGCATTTTGAGAATGTGGTATTCTAACAATACATCAAAAATACCAGGCCTTGAGCTGTTAATGCTTTGTGCGGGGTGTTTGTGGAAAAAAAAAACCCAACCAAACCAACACTGAATTACAATATTTCCCAACCCTGCAGTGACTTCTTCCAAAACAGCTTAGAAATTTCCATTAAGGTTGGTTAATTTTGTAGCTCTTTAGCGTTGTTCACACTGGTTAATTGTGGGCTAGCACTGGTTATTTTTGGAATTCCACCATGCTCAGAGCTAAAGAAACCAGAAGTCTGGGGTCTTGGGCAAGGAAGTGCTGTTCTAATATTGCTTCTGTGAACAGCTGGTAAATTGCCATTAGGAAGCCTGAGGGATGAGGTGAACCCAAAAGGAAGGGTGGCCTGCTTGTGTGGTCATCTGGAGGCTGAACAGAAGGCAGCTGGGAGTAGGCATATTTTACTAAGTACAGCTCTTTTTAAAAAGATAGTTTGGAAACTGCTGCTTTCAGGTAGGGCTCTTAATGGGAAAGCTAGTTGTTAGTCAGTGCAGCAAAGCCTCTAATATCTTTCTCTTATGTCTTCCAGCTGACAGACTGGCTTGTGTACCAGGGGTTAGCAGCCTTCATGAGGTGCATGTTTGGGAGCTTGCAGGTGGGAAGAATATTGCTACTCTTCATATCAAGTGCCAAACCCCTACTGATTACCAAGATGCTGCTTATAAAATACGGAAGGTTTTCCATGAAGCAGGGATCCATTCTGTGACCATCCAGCCTGAATACACTGACCACAAGACCACCCAGCTACTGTGCAGCTCACCCTGCATCTCAAAAGCTTGTGACTCTCAGCTGTGCTGCAGTCAGCGGGACTCCCCCCTGGCTAAAACTAATGGCTATACTGAGAAAAATGATAGTTGCCTTCCTGCACTGCATAAAGACAATGGCTCAAGTAAAAATGATATTGAAATCCCTATCGAGTCCCCATTGGCAGAGGATAGTGTTAAAAATGTGAAAAATTGTGGCGTGTCTAAACAATCACAGTTGAGCAGTACGCGGCTTTAGGCAATTCCCCCTACTCTGTCTTCATAGAACAAACGTATCCTGTCTGGGAAGGGGGTCATCGGCGGTTGTAGCTGAAGTTGGTGTGGCAAAGAGACTTCTGTGCTTTAGCTGTAAACCAAAATACACCTAAAAACCCCGTTGTATCTGAAGTAAGGATTAACATTTCCACAAAGGGTGTTTGCATTCATCTAAGACTTTTTTTCTGATACATCCTAACCCAGTTCCTTACCAAACAAGGTGTGAATTTCTGTTGTTAGAGTGGATGAGGTGTATTGCTGTCTGCACTGATGCTTGCAGTTAATGGCCAGTGGCACTGGGAATGAAACTCTGGCCTTTTCTGCTGAAGTGAGCTGTTTCCTGAAAGCCCTGTGGCCAGTTCATGATTGTACTGGGCTGAAGTACTGTATATTTATAAAGGACTTTAGTAGAGATGATCCTTAAATAGCCATTTTTGCATAGACAGTTCATGTTTTAACAGTAACACTTGTGCTTCTGGCCAGTGGGGTTTGTGAATGAGTTTAAAGAGTGTCTAAGGGGGAGGGGAAGCACTCAGGAATTTTGACTTGCATTGTTTTCTCGATTGACTCCTGTATTTAGGGACAGAGCAGAAGCTGGTCTTGCTTCTCTACTAGTAATACTGGAGTCTTAGCCTAATCACAGATAAATATGCTAAAGAATAGACTTCTTGTCATGAAAACAGAGAAATACTTACTAACATCTGTATTGATTCTAGCAAATGGAAATGGAGGCAGTCATCCAGTTAACTTTTATCTTGTTCACTGTTGCGATTGTACAACTCAGTCTTTTTCTTTTTTTTTTCTTTTTTTTTTTCCCTGATAACAGAAATGGTAATAGCCACAGTCTTAATTCATCATTGTGCAGGATGATTACGGTATCTTTAACCCTGAGTGTCTGTCGTTATTCACGCTGAATAAATAAGTTAATGTGTTTATTTTGAAGAGTTAAAATTTTGCAATTCTATTATTAAGACACAATTTAATATTGTATTAATTAACAAAGTCCCTTTAAAGTTTTATATGCAGTATTATCACTTAGCAGAAGCTTTAAAAAAGAATTACAGGGAATTTTTCCTTGTTTAGTCTGGATTATTTCTTGCTGATTTATTTTAAAGGTTTAAGGCCTCCCCTCTGCCCTGCCCAAAGGTGCATTTCAAAGTGTATTTAGTGAAGCAGCAGTTCCTTTATCTTTTTGCTGCTTGCCTTTTTTTTTAAGGCATGCAAGGGTGCTCTAAGGAAAACAAGATGACGTGCCCTGTCACCAGTGCTGGATTTAGGTCAGGTCTGTTCTCCAGGTTTTTAGTGTGGATTAGGTAGTGGGTTTCCTGTCCTGAGTGTAGTGCTTACCCTCACTGGCTATACAGGCCAAATACATTTCAAATACATTTTGCTGTCAAAATCAGCTTTTCAATGGTCTGTGTGGCCTGGGCAGGCTATTTTATTCATTTATTTACAGGGTCACCTCTATAAAATAGTGTTATCTTTACCTCAGTGACACCTTAACAGAAAGGGAAAATTGATTTCCTGCCTGGGATGGGAAAATACTAGGACCTCCTTGTAAGTCTGGCTTGAAAGCAGCCAACTCCTTATTAATAAGGACAATTACATTAAGTTAATGCATATTAAAACACACAGCAGGCTACTTTGCTGCTTGGAAAATGGTATTTACTGAAGCAGTGATTGGAGTCTCAATAGCACATTTCTAGATTTGTAGTTAACCCTTTAGAACAGATTCTTGGGTGAATGAATAAATTTTTATAGCCTTCCATCGTAGGTTTGTATTATATAAATTAAACTATATGTAAGTATAGTTGAAAGCTCAATCCTCCAGTCTGTTTGATTCTGTTGGCGGCAGCAGCGGTGAATGCAGCAGGATCTGACTTGGCAGTTATTGCACAAATTCATGTAAATCAGGAAACTTTTTAAGAATTGCTCTGTCTTTTAAAAGTGTGTGGCATAAAGTAAGACAGCCCTTTCTTCTCTTCTTTTTGTCCTTATTTTAATCTGTGACGATGTTTAAATGTTGGGGATTAGATGTAAATAACAAATATATTTATAGGCTTTTTGAGAACTGGAATAGAAAGTTCCAAAAATAACAACAAAGTCTATGGCAGAACTTGCTTCCCAGATATCCTCTAAAACAAGCACTCTTTCATAATTATGCATTTGTGTCATAAATCAGGTAATCTTTTTATATACATGTTATATTAAATGATTGAATGGCAGTATTGTTTACTCTGGAATTAGAGGAAAACTGGTATGTGTAATGTTGAGGCATTTGACAAAATGGACCATCTTTTTCTTTGTCTTTCCAGTGTTTGTTAAAACTGTGGTTTTCTGTTTTTTAAGTTTTTAAAACTGTTGTAAACTGAAAATACAATGAAGTAACATTCTTAAACTCTCTTTTTTTTCCTTGTCTGGTTGAATGTACAGTAATTCTTGCCTGTGAATAAATAGGAAAATACCAGGGATTATAGAAATCTTCAGGTCTAGAAAACAAGCAGATTTAAAATTTGCTTTATTACTTAAGCAAGAAAAAACAACAGAGCTGTATTATTGATGAGGTGAAGCTTGCATTTCCTGTGTAAGGACTTCCAGGGTATCCAGCAAAGGTTTCTGACCCGGTATCCTTGCCTCCCTTTGAGTCCTGCAACAACGTATTTTTCTCCTCTGTTTTAAGTGTGTCACAGCTGGGCTCTACTGTGTGGCCCCTCTGCTTCTGTAGAAGACTTAAATCCAAGTCTCCAAGTATCAGGTCTGTGCAACCTCTTGTGGGGAACCTGCTCTGGCATGGGGGGTTGGACTGGATGATCTCCTGAGGTCCCTTCCAACCCCTACCATTCTGTGTTTCTGTGATTTTGTATTGGCTTATTTCCCTTCAGTTCTTGGCATATCTCTTCTAATTCTCTTGAAGTGTGCTCACCTGGTTTTGAAATACAGGATATTTCGGTATTTGCACTTACCTGTGGGCACTTGTTCTAAATTCAGTGTTCTAGTGTATTGCACTGTCATTAAAAATCTCTTTGCTGACCTCTTTAGCTTAATTGCTTTTTCCCCCTCCAATTCAGTAATGTAAAATTTCTGGTTTGCAGACTGATTTTTGCTACCCTGTCCTCTTCAATTACTCCCTTCTAATTGCACCAGTACAGCATTCAGTTTCTCTTGCAGTTGTTGCCCCTATCTTATCTGTCCATCACTGTCTGTAGCAAAGGAAATCGGCTTAAAACACAGGTGGCTTTTCAACTGGTTGTCCAGCTTATGTGGCCCTCTGATCCATAACCAGTCATACCTATGACCTAGTTCTATGATAACAAAACATTTGCTAGCCTTGGCAGATAGTTTTGGAGCAAGAGTGAAATCTGGAATAAATCAACATGGTGTTGAATGCAAAAGCAATTTACTGGCCTTAGGCAGTTGTGGGCCTTTCTTTAAAGCAAATTCATTTTTTTGTCACATTTTCATATGTTACCCTTTAACCAAATGTTTCAATGTGCTAGTTAATTTTCCCTTCTGTAGCTCTCTAAATGCAGATCTTGCCTTCTATCTAAAGAAAAAATAACTGATGCTATTTTTAGAAGTTTTGCCTTTGGTTAACCAAGTTTTCAGTTTACTTTCTTTTCCTTATGTTCTTTGAGATACTTATTTTGACTTGAAGTGCAACTGTGGCTTTTTCCTCTCAATATTTTTTCTTTGTCTCTTCAATAGAAGCAGTATGATTTTTCTAGTCTTCTGGTCATGGTGATGTACCTGTAACATAGCTTAGAAACACCTCTTTCATACACTGATTTAATTTTTGCACTCCACTTTATTCAAGTTCACCTTCTTTCTGTTTTGCTATGTGATACACTTTATCATTGCAAACCACCTTTTGACCTTGTTTAGTTCTTCCTCTTCTTTCCCCCTCCCCCACCCAATTATGACGTTTACCATCCCCGATGCTCCCTTTTATTCTGAACCTTGAAGGGAATATGCCAACATCCATACTTTTCCAAAGTGAAGTTTGTCAGCCCAGGTCTATATATGGCTTGATGTGAGCTACTCCAAGAACTATTTTATGTCCTGTGATGTGTGTCAAAATGTTGTCTAAACAGTCATCCTGAAATATAAAATATATACATATTTAAATTCTTTATAAAAACTCCTCTTGAACCAACTTCTTAAGGAAAGTTGGTTTCTAAGCCTGAGAAGGTATGAAATCACTAGGATTCATTAGTCATTCATTAGCACCTTAGGGGGAACCTTGGATCACTAATTGGAAAGCAGATAAAAGGGACATTTCTGAAAAGATAATCCAAACACTATGAAGATTTCTGTAGGTTCTACTACTTACTCTGCTGTACAGTGGAAGCACTTTCTGTGTTAAATACTTTATTTGAACAGTGATGCTTTGGTATGAGGATGTCACTGTGTGAAGTTGTTACATTTATGGAGTTGTGTTGCTTAAAAGTTTCCTCCAGTTTTTCTGTTCATTATGTGTTTTATATAATGTGCCAAAATGTAATTTCTATGATTGCTGAATCAATGAATGGAAAATCTCACTGTGGTTTATTAACTATTAGTGAAGAAGGACTTAAAGTTTTATGTACAGTTAAATTTTTTTCAAAATGAAGTTTGAATGTCTTGTTAAATAAACTGTATTTTTAAATAATCCTGTTGTTCTGAGCTTGATGTGTGTTAGCAATAGGGAGCTTATGTCAGTCTGGATAATTTTAAGACCTTTGTATGAGTAAAGTTTGCTCTTAACCTGTGAGCTTGTTAATGTCAGGATTAAAACTACACACTCAAAATATTTTTCTTCTTGTCCTAAAGTGGTAGTATTCAATATTTATTAATCCAAGCATGACCTTGTCTCTTTGAGAAGAAATCCCAGGATCACTTGGGCAGCATTTTTGTGATGGTTTTCACATACAACCAGTAACTGTTAGGTTGTAACTGCAATGCTTACCATCAGGTCTTCAGAGTTGTCAGTAGAGCAACCCTGTAGGTTTGTGGCTGAACTTGTCTCTGCTGAAAATGTGATCAAAGTTTAACGCCATTAAAGTGTGGTCCCTTGCTGAGATGGGTTTATTTTCTTCTCTTAGTGGGGTAGCTAACATGCTTGTCTGATGCAAGAAACACATACCTTGGTCAACAGAGATAGCAGGCAGTTATGGGTATTCAGCCTGGAGAAGAGAAGGCTCTGGGGAGACCTTCTAGCTGCCTTCTGGTACCTGAAGGGGCTACAGGAAGGCTGGGGAGGGACATTTTACAAGGGCAGGTAGTGAGAGGACAAGGGGCAATGGCTTAAAACTGGAAGAGGGTGGGTTTAGATTAGATATTAGGAAAAAATACTTTCCTGTGAGGGTGGTGAGACACTGGAACAGGTTGCCCAGAGAAGCTGTGGCTGCCCACTCTTTGGAAGGCTGGATGAGGCTCTGAGCAACCTGGTCTAGTGGAAGGTGTCCCTGCTGCTGGCAGGGGGGTTGGAACTAGATGATCTTTAAGGTTCCTTCCATACCTTTCTATGAATAACAGAAGTGTTATTGACTTCTTCCATATTAGTAAATTAAATATACTTGGGGATATTCCAGGGCACAGAGACCAACTGGCATAGAAAAGCTTGCATCTATGCTAGTAAAATACCATCCACTTCAAAAGAGGGTGGCTCTGTGCTGATGCCTAGTCGAGATCAAGTCCTTGACTCTGGGGGGGCAGTAATTGCTGCAGGCCATGAAATACTTGAATAGCTTACTAATATAGATTATCATGGTTCATCCCCAGGCACTTTTTAATTTGCTAATATTGATGAGGCCTTCAGTCTCTGAGCCTCTGCTGTTTTGCAAGGTAGCAGTACCTGCAGATAGAAAAGGAGATAAAGCTGGTAGTGGTTTCTTGAGGTCTGAGGTTGAAAGGTTTCCTCTTTTTCCACCCCTACGTCGTGCTCTATCAGTGTGCAGGGCAAGCTGGGAGGGGAAAGGCTGCCTGGATCAGCAGTGCAGTCAGCAGATAACGCTATCATTGCGGCTGCTTGCATGGCTCTAGAAACAAAAGGCGCAAGGCAAGTGGCACGTTCGATATGGTGGTGTACTTTGCTTTACCTCCTTCCAGTCCCAGTACATTTACATATTTTTTTTCAGCATTCACCCATGTTTAATAAAGCTCTGTGTCTGTTTAACCATGCAGCGCTGACCACCCTGTTGTGAGGAGGTGAAAACGGAACTACAGCAAGAGGCTTCAGGGTACGTGTGGGAAAATGAACCCATTAAAGACATTATACAAGTAATTGAAATGGCACAGTAGGTCTACAGCCTAGTGTACAGAAAGTTTTGTAAGTGAGGGATTGCATAATTCAAGAGATAGGAGACAACCCTTTTTTCAATATACACCTTGAAATCAATCTTGTAAAAAGCATCTGATGTGGATGAGCCGATCTCCCAAGTTTTAGAACGGAAATACAACAGACGGTGGGAAATCAACACGTGCCATGACTTTTTGCAGAACAGCACTTGCTTTAATTAGTGATTTCTCTTTAAAATTGCTATAGAAGTAGGGATGGTAGATTTTCTGTGTACCTTGCTTGCCTAAATTGTTCACAGAAAGTGTTTTCTTACAGCACGGTTTGGCTTAAGAGCCCAGCAGCACGCAGGGTCTACCCTGTGATTAAACACCCACTGGCAGCACAGTACCTGCAGCTCTTGTGCTGGCTGTTGTATGCTTCGAACATTTGCACCCAAATGATTTTGTGGGCGTTGCCGTCAGGGGATCACCTTTCTACTAGTGAACATCTCTGGTGCTGTGTAATTTTGAAGAGCGTGAGTGTTTGGTCAGCCCTAAATTGTCTGGGTGTAGCTTAATAAGTCACGGCAGAGGGAGATAACCAGGCCCCCAAAACTAATTGTGAGCCTTTGCATGGTGCTGAGAGGAGCTGCTCCCCAGCCCTTGCTGAGGAGTAAGAGAGTCCTGCTTCTCCCCCAGGTTGCAGTGGTGGAGCACCTCTGTGCTGTGGCAAGGGGACTTCATGCATCCCCCAGGATGAACTTCAGCTGCTGCCAGGGAAGGATTTGCTGAGGCTTTTGGGGAGGGAAGAGTTGGGAACCCACACAGCTCCCTCAGTGGCCCCCGAAACCCTGTTCTCTGAATATCAACTGTGTGTTCCAGCACGGTTTCTGAGGACATCTAGGAGTAGGCAGTGGTGTAGACGCTGTCTTTCTACCTCCTACTCCTGGATGCTTTTTACGTGAAGGGAAGAGACTTGGAAACGTGTTAAGGCTTTTTTATGATTTCCCTTAATTCCCATTGTCTGCAGATGTGAGTTTTTCATTTGTTTGCAGTAGCTCTAATCTGCTTCTGCTCTTTAGTATCTGAAACATGAAATCTGATCTTAACTGACCAGCTCCTTGCATTCACAGTTGCAGTAAATCCATCTACCCCTGAAAGTAATACTGGCTCTTCTTTTAGGCTAATATTCCAGTGCTGTATGTCTGCACTGAAAAGAAAAAAAGGCAAAGGCAGAGATCCCAAGGTGTAGTTCTCCTAAGGACTATGAAGTTCTATAAATGAGAAAATTGATTATGCTTCCTCCTAGTTGTAAAGCAGGGTACTGCTCCTCCAAGAAGCAAACTGATAATTTTGGGTTAGTGGTTGGGCTGACGTGAAGGCTAGCCTGAAAGCCTGCGTTTGGCAGACTGAGCATCACTGTCCTTGTGGTTCTTTCAGCTTTCCCAGCCCAAGAAGGAAGGGATTTGGGTCCTGATGCAGGAACTCGAAGCAAATTATTTGCTGGTGGAAGTGAGCACAAGTGTGTTGGCTACAAGGGTGTTCTGGCTGTTTTCACCAGCTGAAAATTTGGCCCTGTGTTCTGCTCTTCTCTGTGTGGCAGGGAACTGGGCTGCCAGCACAGCAAGGAGGGGTTATACAGCAACTCAGTGGTCACCTTAGTGGGATGAAAATTTATTTTTCTGGCTACAATGGGGATCTCAAGGGGCCATGGAGCAGTAAGACAATGATCCCCTCTCCTGCTGACAGTGGTGCTTGTTCCTGTACATATATATATATTATTTCTGGCAGAAGTCATTATATTTGCAACTTCCAACTGACACTGTTGTTATGTTTCCTTCTGCAAGACAAATACTGTCTCTCTTAGGCACTCTATGTCCTGGCCAAAGAGTAATCATGTGAGGCAGCAGCAACGGGAGACCGAGGGGAACAAAGAGAAGCCTGGCTCACAGACCTCTTTCAAAGTAGTCGTTGACTTGGCCAAGGAGTTCGGCAGTTTGCCTGTGCCTTCTCTGAATCCAGCATCTCTCATTCAGCCTCGTGCCCGCTGCTGCATGGGTAAGGATAACCTTCTTTGTATGGGACACACACACAAAGCAAAAAACCAGCTTGGGCAAATGCGGCCTCAGGACAAGAAGCCGTTAAGGAAGAGAGGGATGGAGCACGTCTCTCTTGTAGGATGGAGGTTGGTTCCACAGCAAGTGCCAGCAGCAGCTCTGCTGCCTGAAAGGCAGTCAGCAGGGAGGGTCTGATGAAATGGAAAAATGTCCTATATTTAACCCACATGCACATACATGTATATGCATGCATTTATTTTTGTGTGCACACACACATGTGCATACACACAGACATATATACTGACATATATATGAGTGTATGATACTGACTGTGTGTGACCATATTTCTTACCATTCAGCAAATGAGAGTTTTTGCTTTAGACACAACGCCATACAAATACCACTTGCTGGGTATCCCCGATATCCTCTATCTGGTGTATCCCTCCTGCTTATCACTTTGAAATTGGACTAATTCAGTATGTCAGGATTGCATAGTTGCCCTTTAAATTGTTGTGCATGTAGTTGGCAGAAACTGTCAGGGTCTAGTGGCAGGGGTTTGTGTGTATTTGGTATATTTTCTATATTGTTAATGAGCCGTGTGAGTCCCAGCTGTGTAAAGCAGCTTTGTGCTAGGTACTGAAGTCGTGTAAAGGGCAGAGGCATAATGGGTGGACTTACCTTGTCATGAGGGTCACAGTGATTTTCCCTGCTGTGGTTGGTCTGGGCAGAGAGAAGCACAAAATGATCTTTAAAAGTTAGCTAGACATGCACAGAGAGAAAAGAAGAGGGCATGGATGGTCAAATATAGCCAATCCCCTGGGGAAAGTCCTCCTGCTCCTTTGCTCAGTGGGTAACTGCTACTGCAGCATGTTTTTCGGCTGGCGACAACAGCCACAACCCAACCAGCTCTTATCGCTCCTTCTCAAGTGTGCTGGGTCCTGCTCCACCCTGACTCTATCTAGGGGCTCTAAACTCTGGCCCCTCTGATCCCTTTGATTATTTTCCTTCCACTTGCTCTTCTCAGATGCTTTTTTTCTGTGTCGCCCAGTGCCTGCCTAATCTCCTTTCTTCCTTGCTCATCTGTCCAGGGCTGCCAATCTCTCCCTTGCCAGCCTGCTGCTGACCACCTTACACTTGCTGTCTTGCTGCTTGGAGTCCTCTTTAGCTTAATCCTGGAAAAAAATCAAAAAGGGAGGTGTCCAGAGTAGCCAGGTCTAGGACTTGAAAGGGCTGCCAACTCGAAAACTAACTTGCTCCTTACAGAACTGCTGCTCAATTTTACATCTAGACCTGGAGTCTGAAAAGACACTGCTGGCCAATTTTCTTTTTCTATTGAAAACTATCAAGTGGTGTGTTAAAGGTTAGAAAATTTGAAGATGTGAAAACTCAGCTCAGTTACTGTGGCTAAGTAGAAGCATTTTTTTAATACTACTACTAACAACAACATGAAAATGAAAGGCTGTGGTGACTAGTTTCAAGCAATTTAGAGGAGATAAATACAAAGACAGCCTGCAATATTTTTGCTTAAGGAAATATTTGTGAACCCTGAAAGCTTTTGTGGGAAACTATGTAAATTCAGGGGTATGGGAAGAACTTGGGTAGACCATTTTCCGCAGCCTCCTTCAGGGTCACGCAGTGACTCCCGAGACAAAGCTCCCTCCAACTGCTGAGGGCTCTCCCTTTGGCAAAGACCGCAGATATCCTCAAGACCATCCTTGAGGTCTTGCTCATTGTAGCACCAACAAACCACCCTATTTTTAAACCTGGTTTCTATCTTATTTGAGACCAGGCTGTCTAGACTGCAGCCAGATGGGGCTGCCATGAGGCTGACATGTGCTCAGCCTGTTTCTTTCCACCTTCGCCACCTTGGTGTGCTGCCTCCCAACAGCAGAGCTTGGAAAAACCCAGAGCATCCTTCTGATGTGTGATTTTTCTTAAGATATCAAAAGCATTTTAGAGGGCTTGGGGTGAATACAAAATCAAGAAGGATGTGCCTGTGTGTGTCTCTTGTTCTCAATTTATTGTTTGGGGCAGGGGAGGAAAGAGGGTGTTTTGGGTTCATTTACAGTAGATATTTTTATGTGCTCTTTACTCAGCACTATGTGATTTAGCATAAACCTCCTGACCTCTAGGGAACTGCTGCTGTCATGATAACAAGCAGACATTATGAGTTAATGCTTATAATAACATTTTGTATGGTAAAATATTTCCAGGGTTTACAGCTTTGAACCTGTTATCCTATCCCAGATTAATACAACTGTATTTACTAAAGCGATTACAAGGGCACTTCTCTTGAGATAGGCAACTTTTCTTGCATGAATGATTAAACAATTCTGACTAATTTGACTGCTGTTACACTTTTTAAGGAAAGAAGTCTAACAGAACTTGAGCAAAGATTCCAGGCACTTAACCTTTTAATCTGATTAATTTAGAATGAAGTGCTGCTGATTGGAAAGACCGGTGATTCTACCTTCACTGAGACCATGAGTATTGTGAGAGCTGTGGGACTGAACCTCATGAACCTCATGAACCTCCACTGTGACACTTATCACTGCTGCTTGTTTTGCCTGGCTAAACCAATGACTCTGTCCTCACAGATTTTTTTTTTTTTTAATCCGCTCCCCCAACCCAGGTTTTCAATGATAAGACTATGTTAATAAGGCTGAATTTTGTTTGCCCAGCTGGGCATTGTAAAGAAACGCTCTGAAGTCTTGTTTGGCTATATACTAAAGAGTAAATGTTTAAAAATCTTAATCTGTATAGAAATGTCCTCACGTTTATTGCTCTTAATATTAGTATTCTTTCCTTTATTAGGAGATCACCTGAGAACGGGTGAAGGTCAGAGCCCTGTTTTGCCAGACGTACTAGAAACATAAAATGAGTTGCATTTCTGAGCCTGAAGAATTTAAAGTGTAGACCAAGTTCTCAAACTTCCTGCTAATTTAGGGATTTTTATTTTAGTGTGAGTTTTGCTTTTAGTGGGGTTTGGTGTGAGTAGCCAGTCTAGCTATGGTGAAAGGGGTGTCAGGAGCATGTGTAACTTTTGCTTCTTGTTTGCTTTGTCTTGAGTTCGGATTTAGTGATGTTGAATCCAGTCACGAGTTAGTATATCAGGATTTATGCATGTAGATGTATTTTAATCAGTCAACTCATCGATTTCAGTTGTTCTATAAATAGCTCAGGCTTAGTAAAGAGACTAAGAAGTTAATGAGTTTATTCTTCAGGAGAATGACTCCTGACAGGAATGCTCAGGCTGGCTTCCAGTCCTGGTATCTAAGTCGACCTTCATGCTTCACCTGTGGGTTCAAAAAGGAAGTTATTTGGTCCCTGGTCCCGTGTCAGTCAAGGGATGATACCCTTCTGCAGATTTTGTGTTGTCAATATAATTCAATTAATGCTTTTCAATAAATATTTTGTGAGGTCCTACATGAAAGGCAAACACAAGCAGTCAGGAAACAACTTTTACTTTTATGGAAATCATTCTCTATTGGAGTTATCTGGGAGTATAGGCTCTATACTATCAGGAATTTTATTATCTACCTGAACCAGTTCCTTTTTCTCTTATCTGCTTACCACACTGTGTAGCCAAAAATCTGCATTGCATGCTATACACAGAACAACTTCAGCATTTATTTTAAATAATGTGGGTTTCTTAATGAGCTAGTAATGAGCTACATAGCCTGCCTCTTGGAAGCATATGCCTTTTCCTTTACACTGCCCAGGGACCTTCTGGGTCTGACTCCAAGTTTTGGATTGCAAACTCAGGGCTGGGAATCCCAGTGCTGCTGCTGCTGCTACTGGAGGTTTCTAATGGGCCTTGAGTTCTCTAGTCATATAATAGATGTGGGAATATAACGGAAGATTGGCAAGGAGGACTGTAAATACGCTCAAGCGACTTGCAGCTGGGGTGTCGAAAAACACACACATCACACTACTAATCATTGTTTAGTCTTATGTGCTTGACAAGTAGAACATCTGCCTTTAGATAACACAGGCCTGGGATAGACTCAGGGGCACACTGAACATGCCTGGGATTCCTGCCCTGCTGTGAGAAAGATCAAAGCACAATGGAAAACTACTGCCTGCTAAAAATCCCTGATATATACAGACAAAAGCAGCAGGTTTGGAATCTGTCACACTCACTCTAGCAAGGACCGAGCTCCGTGGTGCCTGCGTTCCCGCTTACGTGCCTCTGCCCCGGGTGCTGCTGCAGAGATGCA
This sequence comes from Antrostomus carolinensis, assembly GCF_000700745.2. Lineage (NCBI taxonomy): Eukaryota > Metazoa > Chordata > Aves > Caprimulgiformes > Caprimulgidae > Antrostomus > Antrostomus carolinensis. Next base: position 18,008 of record NW_010286541.1, read on the forward strand.
CCTGTTTGCGAGGTAATGAGAATAAATTTGCTTTTTGCATTTTATCTATGTTTTTTGTGGTTGTTCCTGCATCCTGCCTGTGTTGGCTCACACAAAAGGTTTCAGTAGGACAGCAAAGAGCATCAACAAGGCATGCAAGTATACCTTAGCTGGAGAGCTTCTTCAAAGGTGAGATGAAAGAAAAACCTTAAAACTAAGAGTGTGGCAATTCCCTGATGACTTATTTCTCTGCTTTAATGTCATTTGTTGAAGATCAGTCTGTTGAAACAAGTGTCAGCTTAGTTCTTTTGTGTCAGAGTAGCACTAGGAAGGTGTTTTGTGAAGACTGTGGGGTTTCTAAACAATAAAAACCTTTGCTACTCCTCTTTTCAGTACAAGAAGGACTGGTACAGTGAGTCCTGCTGTGGGATGGCAGGAAGGAGTCAGCAAGACTCATCTGGTGTGGGTCCACTTGACCGATACAAGGACAGTCTACTCTCTGGAAAGCTGAACTTTTTCACACCAAGAGAGATTTTGGGAGATGGCAAGAAACACCAGACTACTGCTATTTGACAGCTCCTGTTGGACCTGCTTTCCTTATCAGAAGCTGCTTAGTGGGGAGAGAATCATAAACTTTATGTTTTAATTCCCTGGCAGTCTTATGTGGTACTGAAAAGGCATGACCCTGATGAGCTGCCTTGTACTTGCTGTATAGTTTGAGCCAGACACTTGCATCTGAGAATGAAATAAGCTAACTTAATGTAAACTGAACCACACTTTAGTTTTTATTCAATGGAAAAAGTCAGAATGGGTTGTGATATCACTGTTATCTTAGTGATGTCTTTGGTTACACAGGCATCTGTCTGGGCCTGATGCAAATAAGCAGAAAATAACACAGCACATGGGATCTGATGTATCTATCCTTCTGCAATTGATGTTGATATAATAGATTCCCCCTCACCCCCAGGTACTCAAGCTACTCATCTTTTCAAGCTCTATCTGTTGAATGCCTTTCTTTTTCTAACATTTGTCTTGTTCTTTTAACTTACCTTTAGAATATGATTTCCTAGGGTTTTTGGTTTTTTACATAGGAACAAACTGAAATTGCAGTGCCCTCAGGAATCCGGAGGCACATATGGGAGCACAGCAGTGAGGGCACCTCTGACTCGAGCAGACACGCTCCATGTGTGCCAGCACTTCAGGAGGATGAAGTTTTTTTTGATGGTGAGTTTCACAGATGGGCAATGAACATGCCTGTTGGATGTACACTCTTGACAACAATATTTCCATCCTTGTTTCTTTTTTTTGTTGTTGTTGTGTTTTGTTTTGTTTTCTTTCTTTCTTTTCCTTCACATCTCCACTATCAGGAGCTAATCTTCATTCCTCTCTTGGTTTGTTTTGGTTTTGGTTTTTTTTTATGTCTGTTTGACCAGCAAGTCTTGTATTCTCTGCAGTTTCCCCATCCCATTCCCAGTTACTTCTTGCCTTCTCTCTTGTAAATTAATCTAGTCATGGTCTTCTAAGTGTTGGGTTCACAACCTTGACAGTTACAGTCAGCCTTCTTCACCTTTAGACTTGAAGATCAGCATAATCTTCAGAGCCATGATGTAAAAGCCTGGCTCTATGTGTTGCTCTCTTTGCCTTGACATAAGCCAGAGATGCAAGCCTGATTGTACTGAGTTATATCTTTCACTTGCACTGTCTTTGTATTGATGTTGCAAATGGAATTAATCCTGGTTCATGCTGGAATAAATCAGGGAAGAACCTGTGCCACAGCATCTTGAAGTCTCAGTAAGAAGTCTAATCTGAAGCAAAATAGATTAATATCCCAGTAAGCTTACTAGTTGCTGGATCATCGTCAAAGTTAAAGTTTATGATGACTCATGTACGTTTGGTATCAACAGGGGTTTGGTTCTTGAGTCACTAATAATTAGTAATAATGATTCATAGAAGAGGCAGAAAGTGGTGGTCAAAGGTAGAGATGAATTGTGCTGCCGGTGAAGCTCCATTTTGCTACAGATCCATATCTTCCTAAGCCTTGGGGCTCTCCTCTTTCAGAAGAAATAGTAATTCTCTGAAAAGCAGCTGTGAGAATGGCTTCAGGGGAGCCTACATTTTTTAACTACCAATGTTTTGTGAACGAAAGCATCCCAATTTTGTTTAAAACCAGCATTTTATCTCCTTATTGCCAGTCCTAAGTATACTCATGGTTCTATATCCTTATACATCAACCTCACACAGAGTGAGACTTGTAATGCCATGCTGTTGACTATCAGGGCTGTTCCTCCAGCAGAGCACAGGAGGAGCTTCAGAGCATGCTCTGAGTTACCTGGGACCATGCTAGCTGCTGTCCTTCTGTGAGGAGGGGCATAACCTCCATAGTATTTCCTCTTTGTTCTTCATTTTAATCTCTGTATTAAAGGTGCTACAGGACAAATTGTCACCTCTGTTGCATTGCCATCTGCAGTATTTTAGCTACACGTAAGCTCCCTCTGCAAAGGCAGTGTCAGGTCTTTGCTAACTAGTCAAATTCAAAGTCTGTTGCAGATTTAAGTTCATTGAAGTTCTTACAGGGAGTCATTCATCCCTGTCCCAGGCATCAGGAGCCAGCTCTATGGGTTTCTGGGTGTGGGGGAGATCTCTTGCTGGAATCCTCACTCATGCTTTAGTTCAAGTCAGTATTTGAGGGAAAAGATACTTTTGGTCAAAGCACAGGCAGGTTAATGTGTGCTAAGACCCCTTCCCAAAATAGCAGCACTTTGTGTGCTCAGTACAAGCAATCACAAAGTAATAAATCCAAATATTTCAAGATGTTGTTGGGTAAAAGCAGATGAAACAGCATAGGGGGTAGACATGCCGTGCTAGTTGACTGTAAGCTGACTGGCATGTTATCTTGAAGTATTCTTCGTATTAGTATCCCTCATATAAGGAAATTATAATGAATAAACTAGGGACCTTATGCCCAGCCTTCAGCTGAACTGTGCAGCAGGACTTGAAGAAGTTTGTAAAGGAAAACCTTTGCACAGTACTGATCTTTTTAAATTTCCATTTCCCCTAAAATATGATTTAAAAACCTATTTAGCGAAATTTATCCTTCAGAAAGAATATCCTTTAGGGAGTTCATTTGCACTATTGTGAACAGTACCACATATTCATCTAGCAAGCAGAAGCATACAAGATTACTTAATAAAATATTTAATAAGCCACTGTGATTATTACTGGGCAATACTGAAAACAGGTGGTGTTAAAACATTTATTATTGAAAGGAAAGCAATGCTGCAATTATCTCAGATGAACACAACAAATTCCAGGTCTGAAAATCTTAAGCAATTGATCAGCCAAGGTAATCTTTGTTAAATTAGATTTTTGTCTCAGAGAGATAACTTGAGGGAATACATTTTCTCTTTGTCTTAGGAGAGGTTTCCACCCCCCGCCCAGATATCTGTCCATTTACCACTGAACTCTGATGAAGTGTGGACTTAAAAGCATCTTCAAGATACTTTTCTACATCATGTCATTAAATTTTTGGAGATGTAAACAGCCCTAGGAAGACTATTTTAAATTAAATTGCAGCAGACTAATGATCCTTGTCGATAGATGTAGATTTTTTTCTTTACAGTCACTGTTTTCCTTGTTCTAATTTCTGAGGAGATGAGAGGTTTATATTCAGTCTCTACCCGGTCATGCTAACAGTCTTCCCAAGGTGAGGGTGAGTTGTTTAGCAAAGGATTAAACATGTCTGGTGGGACATGTTTTGTGAAGATGGAGTTAAGATCAATGTGCAGGGAAGACTGGATTTTAAGAAGAGACTTCCAGAGGGAGTCAGAGCTCTTCCACAGCAAAAGTGGTAAAATATTCCAAATATAGGAGTAAGTATTAGAAAGAAGGACAAAGTAGAGAAAAGTAGTCTGGGCACTACCTAACGAAAGAGATATAAAAAATATTAATTAAAGTCTATCCAGTTTCCTTTCATCTGAAACTTTTTCTCCAAAAACTTTCCAAAAATTGATTTTTTTGAACATTCATCTTCTTTTGGACCATCTACCTCTGACCTGGGAGAAAACAGCTGTTTCAAAAGGCCCAACACAATAATAAGTTAAAAAAATAAACCAGGCCAATCCACCACCCCAAACCCAGTCCCCTTATTTAAAGGTAGTTCAAAAATGTTTTCTTACAGTCTGTTGAAATTAATTTTTAACCATTTCTTCCCAAAGGTGCGTGACAGTCCTTGTTTCTTTTCTGTTCTCTAAACTGGAAAATAGTAGATTAGTTGTTATCATTGTTCCGTGCTACTAACAGTTGGCACAAAGGTAGCAATGCCCGTGACATTGGCATCCACACGCATTTTTGACGTTTGAGGTGTTTTAAATAAAAGTGAGATATATGGCGACTGAAGAGAAGATCACTTACGGTAATTGAACCAGTTTGAACCTGATAACCCTCGTAACTGTAATCGGTAAGAATTTTCCATTGCACTTCTCCTCTGCAATGGACGTATCTGTTTTTCTTTGGAGATGGTTGAAGTATTGCTGGTCAGACGTAAGATATGACCTCTTTTCCTTGCAAGGAGTGGGATGTCCTGGATACAAGTTATGTGCGTCTTCTGATTGCAGGTCAAGCCAACACAGCTGAGTCTTCCATGGAGGCTGGGAGGTCAATCATTTAGCTCCTCTCTCTGTCACTGCAGGATATTTACCTACTTTAAATTTCTCTAGTGTAGTATCAGGGCCAGTTTCAAGTGGAAATGATTTCCCTTGCAGAAAGCATTCCTTACATTACTAGATAAACGCTGAGAAAGGATGGAGAATTACTTTACTGTAGCCAGGGGATATGGTGTAGGGATCTGCAGCTAGAAGTTGATGTTGCAGAGTCTTTCTCAAAAGAAAAAAAAGAAAAGAAAAGAAAAAAAAAGTTACTGTTTACTGAAAACCAGCAATAAAACAGAGGAAGAATGAGACACTTTCTACCAACACTATGGCAAGACACTATGACAAAATCTCTGCCTACACAGCAGTTTTCAGACTCAGATGACGCAGAACGTGGAGCTCTTTTGTGCACGTTATCAGAGTAGTCTGGTGAAAACAAGTTTGCTCTTCTGCTATCAGCCTTTCCTAGTAGCTGTTGGATTCACCTTATGGTTTGAGTTCATGTGCAGGGTGGCTAACAACCCTTTAAGAGTTTGCTCTTTGTATGTAAAGATGAATTGTATACCCTGAACTCTTAATCTCTGAATGCTATAAATGCTTGTACGTCCTTGGTGCTCACGTTGTTTTTGCAAACAAGGCCCATTCAGTGCTCACCTTGAGTGAAGGCACCAGCCTCTGGGCTGTCTGCATCCACAGACTCTTTTCATCTTCCTAAGACAGAGGTGACCTCTGAGGCACTGGCGACATCCACTCAGCCCATTCCTACCTCCCGTTTGTGTCATTCCCTAGTGCCCTGAGTAAGATCAGCTTCTCACTGTACGGACAAACAAGAAGTAATTTGTGCAATGGTCAGTCTCAGTCCTCACAACTGGTCTACTTCTCTCATTTTACAGCTGTTTTCCACCAAAGCTTCTGAGCACAGTTCCTGAAAAATCAGTACCAATAGCAAACTTGCTAGCAGATTTTTGGAGTGTGGTGTTTCACCCCTCTCAGAGAAAATACACCCTTTGGAATTAGTTTGTATCTGCCTTTCCTTTCTTCTTTTAAAAATCTTTTTCATTGATCTCATTTTTAAAAGTTTGTTTTGTTTTGAGATGATTCATGCTGCTTTGCTAGCAGCTTGGAGTGTTGCATGCTCAGGTATATTGTGAGTGTGGTTCTTAGGGGATAAAGGCCTTTACCTTATGTTAGAAAGAGAACAGATGGAGGGGAGGAGAAAGGCAGGGCTTCTACCCCATGGGTGAATCAGGAAACAGGTGCCCAGCAAGCTCGTGCTTTGCTAAAGACCCCAGCTGCTGACAGCAGGGGCTCTCAGCTCCCTTCCCTACCTGGAACCTCGCGGGGTGGGCTGCAGGCAGGGATGCCCATGATGTGTAACACTCGTGTAGAAGGATTGTTGCCTCTTGGCATCAGCAAGGGTACATAGTCACAGGGGAGGAGGAAAGGATCCCTTAGCCTCCAGGCTATGATTGCTTCAGCTTTTGCAGCTGCTTTTGTCCCCCACCAAGAGCACTAAAAACCTCCTTTCTCCCAGACGAAAGCTGAAGCCACCAACGATTTCACCAGGTGAGTGGCTTAATAAACCCATACAATGACATGAGACTTGCCATGATTTTATGCCTGTCAGTGGCACTATGGTTTGTGCAAGCTCACAAGCCAGCCCAGCTCCACTGGCAGAGCGGGTGCATGCTCCAAGGGCACAGTGCTGCCTGCTGCACCACCCATACCTGGTCCTGTTCTGGGCTTCCTTCTGTGTCTCCTGTCAATGTCTGCAGCCACCAGTTTGAAAACTTGTGGGGTTCAGGTGTGATTTTTTGTGAATTAGTGTGACTGTGAGGTGGGCAAGCTGCCTAATGGTCATTTAACCTCCAAAATCCAGAAGGTCTATGCTCTTGTGGGATGGACACTCAGGCAGTGAGACTAAATTTTGTGTTCTATGCTTCTTGAAGGAGACTGGAGAATTTACAAGATGAAGAATTAATGCCAGTTTAGGGAGTTTTCACTCCTGCCTCAATCTTAACTAAATCCCTTTTTGTCAGAAAAGCTTTCAATTTATTTCAGTGGCCTTTAGACACGTATATTTGTATGCTACCTTTTTTTTTCCTTTTCCATTTAACTGTGCTTTATTACCAGGTTGTATCAATCTTTTATTCTGAGGTTAATTTTAATTGCAGATGCGAAATAGCTTGAAGAACAGAGTCAAATAATTCACTCTCATAAATCAAGCAATAAACGTGTATCAGGTAACTGAGCTGTTGCTGCATCATGAACACTCCACCACAGCACAAAGGTGCATGGGGTGACTGACAGGGATTTGGATGCTTATGAAGAGGTTTGGTCCTGTGCAGCTGTAGCCCTGTGGAAACGAGCCATCTAGTGGGGACTGGAAAAATTGACGGGTGTTGCTGCTTGGCAATGCAAGAAGCTTGTTGAAGGCACGAATGAAAAAATTACCCAAGACTGGTGGGGGGGGAAAAAAAAAAGAAAACAAACAAAAAAGAGACAGCTACATTTTCTTAAATTTTACCATTGAAAAAAGATTTTAAGATGATTGTTATAAGAAGTGGCAAACACCACCAAAATGCTCATTCTGTGACTTTTGCAGAACCCTTTAAAGCACATAGATTTTTTCATTGAATTCTTGAGCTTGTTTTATGTATTATCACACGTATCATCTCCTTTGGAGAGAAAAAGATTTGAATATTTATGAAGTCTGTTCTGCGTATTCATTGAAAAAAAAATCTGTTGTGTTTTCTTGCTAAAGTAGAAGGCGTAAGTATTTTATTGAAATGACTTTTTAAATTTTCAATCATTTTCTGTTAAAGAAATACAAACAATTTGCAACCAAGAAACAAAGCCAGGCTTTGTGCTCTAACAGGCATTACAGTCACCACCTGCTTCTGGTCCAAAGACATCATGTGCCTTTCATTACTGTCATTACTCATTGTTAGCACAGCTTGTTAAGAGCAAAGCATAAAAGAGCAAGCTTGCTAAAGCCATCAGGAGTTGTGCTTGTGCATGGAGATGTGTGGAATGCCTAGATAGTGTCTGATGTGGGTCTGAGGTATGAGTTGTCTTTAGCTACCCTGAAGAAATTATTTGTAATTCACATTTTTTTGTTGCTGCTACTGTGAAAAATCTTTGCAGAATAGCCTGTGGCAGCCTCTGCAGCAAGCTCCTCTCTGTGTGACCCAGCAGTGTGTCACTGCATACTTTCCTGGAGGATCAATGGTGTAGTTATGTGGTGCAAGAAGCGTTCCCTTGTGTAAGTATAAAACTGACAATTTTTTGGGTAAACCTCCAGGTGATCCTGTGCCATCACTGGTGTGTAGCTCCTGTTACCAAACCCTTGCTCAGCTCCCTGGTGGAAGGAGTGGCCCTAGACATGAGTTATGCTACTGATATCTGGTTCCTTATGGGTTTGTGCTGTATCTCCTTTTGTCCTCTCCTGTGTCTAACTCCAGTGCTTCCTTCACCAGGTCCTCCATCCCACAGCTGCTCTATGCTTCCCACCCCACTGAGGTGGTGATAGGAAACAGGGGAGCCAGCTCTATCACATGAGCCATGAGAAACCACTCTCTTCCTGACACCAATGCAAGCTCCTGCTTCAATCCAGCTGTGTGCCTGGCCAAGGGTGGACCTCTTGGAGCTGTTTTTCTCTAAGCCATGTAACCACCTTGCAAAGAGTTCTTTCAAGGTAAGGGTTTCAAGTGTGTTTATTTTCAAATGTATCTGTGTTCAGAATTTTTCTTGAGCTATGAGAATAGAAGGCAGGGCCCCAAAAGGACACATTCATGCACCAGTCAGGTAGACAGTGGAGATTTAATTCCCTTTTGTGATGCTATACAGAAGGTCTGTGCTGATAAGCTGTGCTTCTTGTTAGTTGTGCTTGTCTGTGCTGCTGCTCCACATAGCTTTGATAGAGAACTGTCCTTAGATCTAAATTGCAGCTTCCATGTATACTTCAAAAATATTTTTATTTGTTAGATATGCCCTTGTGCCTTGTCATTGGAGTGTCTCTTTGCCTTGTGATAGGAATTTTTCTGATTTGGAGGCTAATATAGCAATGTTCTTTCTTTTATACTCCCAAACCATAAGGCTTAGATAAAGATAAGTATGTACTGGGGGCAGGAATAGGGAAGAAAGAAGAGATGGACAGGAAAAGAAAGGCAGTGCCTTGACCCCTGCCTGAGGCTGAATGATGTCTTGGTGTCACTATAGTCTTATGTCCCCTGGAACTATAAAGCAATTTCAAAAAAGGAAGGGAGTAACATGGTTTTAATTCAAAGTGAAGCTGGTTCTACCCTTGTCAAACAAGGGAGAATTCCACTGTTAGGCATTGTGTATTAAATGCTTCAGAACAGAGATTTTTGAAGCTTTGTCAACAGTTGTAACTTTCCTTGGTATCATACACTAAGTTATCTTGTGGCATTTTAGTTTGGATTTAAATGACTGAATTAAAAGAGCTTGTTCATGCTTTGCTTGACAGAAGTATGAAACCACTGAAATGTATGGAATTAGCTCATTCTGGGTATTCCTCACAGAAAAATGTTTGGATCACTTATTCACACCAGTCTTCCATTAGATGAAAGTGTCTGTGGAAAACTACTTGTTTTGCAAAAAACCTAAAATATTCCCCAAAACTTTTACTTCAACATACCAGTAAAACTCATAAGAGCTCATAATTCCAGTGAGTGATGCTGGTGGATTTCCCCACCTGTCTTTGTAAGGAAGATGCTTTTACAAAAAAAGTTGGGATCTCTTCTGATCTGTGGATGTTCCTCAAGGTGCAATGGAAACAAAGGGCTTTTCATGACTGTGGTGACTGTACTTCATGGGAACCATTTTCTTCCAGAGATTGTGCTGAATTCAGCTGGTCATAGAAATCCTATAAAAGAATACTCTGTGTCAAGATAGCAAAACAACATGAGTTTGGGCAGCGGTGAGTCTTACAGTTGGGCAGCATCACAACTGACCTCTTCTTCCCATCTCTGTTCAAGGGCATCTTGCAGTGATTCTTCCAAGTAGAACATGGCTTGAGAGTGGAGTAAGTCATTGGTTTTTTTAGAGGTTTCCTTGCTGTGCGTGCAGAGTTTATTGTTTTGTTTGTATTTGGCTGTATGTAGTTGTTCTATTGATAAATATGCAAATTTATCAGCAACCTTTTCATCTTCACTAGAAGGAACTGGATCAGATTCTTACAGACTTGAACTTGTCTGTTGAAGCTATCTCTGGGTAGCTCTGCTATTTTCCTTAGAAATGAGCATCATTTGCAGAAACTAGTTCTGTATTTGCAACTCAAATTCAGGGAAATTAAAGCCTAACGCCCTGTCTTGGTCAGGCGAAGGGCGTATTGGTGAAGTTTACAATGCATTGCCGGCTTATCTTAAGACTTGCAAAATTTGACTTCTTTGTAATCTATTTTTACAAATTTCTGTAGTAGTATTAATTGTCCTACTGTACTATATAACCCGAATTAATCAACATTAATATGTTAATTAATGTAATGACATGTTTGCATGAAGGAATATGGGCTAATGATGCCCAATCTCTGTCCTTTCAACATTTAAGTTATATATAGTGGACAGGAAGTGAAAGCAATTTATGCAATCATGTAGATCTTCTAAGTGATTAAACCTGACAGACCATGAGTTTTGGGGGAGTGCTGTTATGTGCCTCAAATGTACTCTTAGGCAGGCACCTGACTTCAGCAACCCAAAGAATCCATAGACCACCCCAAAATGCATCACCCACAGGGTTTCCATGTTGTTAAGAGTTGGTTTTATTGTTTGGGTTTTTTTTTTTTCTTAATTATAGGTTATACCCTTGCAGTGAACTAGGAGTGCAATGCAACCTTGTAACTGGCAATTATAAAACTCTATGCCCTGCCTTCTAAAATCATGTCAACAATATAAACATCAAATGCTCCCAAGGTTATTGTAAAGTGAGACTGATATGGGCATTTTGAATAATTGGTAAAGTTTTGGCTTTAAGTACGAAAATCAGTTTAGTACCACATTATTTTCTTTTAGAAGTCCTGGCAAATATTCTCATTGAACAAGAGTGTTCATTTGGAAGTTTGAGAATGAAAAGCTGTAGTGCATTTCTGAGCACAGGTGACAATCCAGTCTTTGAAGGGTTCATAGCACTCAAATGCCTGTGGTATTGGAAGAACCAGATTGAAAAATAGCAGGCTCAAGACAGGGCAGTTTGGAAGAGCAGCCATGTAGGTAGCTGAAAGAACTGGGGGGGCAAACTCAATTTGGGTTAAGTTTTAGCTAAGTAAGGCATGACTAATAAGATTTTTAACAAGGCATTTCTAGAGTCTGTTAAAAACGTCTATTTCCCTTGAAAGAAATTAAACACTTGCAAATTTTTCACTAGCTCTAAACTAAAGCTGTCTCACATTTAGTTTTTGTGATGGGAAACTGCATGCAATTCACTTTGGAAACCTCCTTAGGATTTAATAGTCAGTGAATTGAACTACTTAGGTCATTAAGTATTCAGTTGTTCTGCTATCTTGTAAAACTGGGTGCCTGCTTTTCATGTCAGCTGGGGTGAGAATGTTGGAGAGCAGAATACAGAATTAACTGGCAAATTAGCATAAGTTGAATTACACTTGTGGAAGCTGCAAGTAATTTAGATACAAAGGCTGGAAGTGCTTACTGAGGAATGCAGCAGTGTGGAAAGTGGGCATGGGTTATAAATGTACAGGGGTAGGAGAATGTTCTGGAATGTGGTAGTTCTTGAGTTGGAGAACAGATGAAATTTATGCAGTGGTGTTACATGGCATTATTAAAACTGTGTAACAGCATTTTTGTGGTTGTTTTTTTAATTTTTTTTTTTCTTTCCCCTCCAGTGGCTTTGTGTTTTGGGCTAGGTATAATGTAGGGGATGACTCTCACTGGTTACAAGTGTGTCTTAGCAGACTATTGATTAGAGGTGTGATTGTATTAGTTTACCTGGGAGTAGACTTTTTAGCAGGGCCTGTAGTGATAGGACGAGGGGTAATGGTTTTAAACTAAAAGAAGATAGATTCAGGCTAGATAAGGAAGAAATTTTTTATAATAAGGGTGGTGAAACACTGAAGCACGTTGCCCAGAGAGGTGGTAGAAGCCCCGTCACTCGAAGCATTCAAGGTTAGGTTGGATGGGGCTCTGAGCAACCTGATTGAGTTGATGACCCTTCTCAATGCAGGGGGGTTGGACCAGATGACCTTTAAAGGTTCCTTCCAACCCAAACCATTCTATGGTTCTACTTGGGAACCATTTTGTTAAGAAAGGTATTGGTGAGCTTCTGTATAGTTAGCAGAAGCTACTCAGAAGGTGGTAGTGTGGTTGAAGAATCAGCAAAGGTTGTAATTTCTTCTTGGCCCTAGGGTTTATTTTTAGTCTTTATATGAGAATATAGATATTATCCTTTCAAGTCTGCAAGTCTACCCACAATCACAATTGCACATGGAGACTGTTAATCTGCACTTATGCATTGACAGAAGAGATAAAGGGAAAGCATTCCCAGGTCACTTAAGAAACAGCATTAAGAATTTCATCAGCAGACACATAATTCTATGATGATGGGTATTTTGGAGTTTACAGTGCTAAAGTGATTATGCATTGGTCTTTTTACTGTCTGGGGAAAGTCTAAATACAATTATGAGTGTTAGCAATACTGAATATTATTTGTAAAGTAGACTCTGGATCATGTGAGTTTTCTTTATGCATTTGGTTCGATATGATTGATAGGAGTAGACTTGTACTAGGGTGAGTTGTGTTTTTGTTGTAGCATCTTTGTTTTCTTTTCATGTAATGTTTGCTTGAAGTGACTGCAAGTATGTTTCTTGGAAGCAGTTTTATGTCTATTTCAACATCTGTAAAGTTTTGTGCTCCATCAGCTGCATAAGATGGTATGCTCTTCAGTTATTTTGGGGAGATAATATCAATATCTTATCTTTCTGTTACCTCCACATTTTAGATATGGAGGTTTGAAGGACAGCTGTGAATGCAACCACTTCAAAGATTCAGCAAGGAGATTCAAAACCAAATTTCTGTCCTAACAGATTTCAATACCTATCTACTATTTATCTGGTTTGTGTTTATTTGAAATTAAAGTTAGTTTAATTTCTCAGCTGGAAGCATTTGAGAAGATGAAAACCATTTTGAAGGAGGAAAATGGTTTGGAAGTTACACTTCTAAATATTTCTGTATGTGAATGGTTTCCAACCCCCCAGTGATTTTCATCTGTAGATGGAGTCACGAGGTATAGGAATGGTCAAACACTTTAAGATTTCACCTAGATTTTTATTTTGAGAAATGCCAAGTTTGGTGTGTAGTGATAGGGGTGACCTAAGCAGTGTAGATGACTATGTTGCTGGGGGGTACTTCAGGACCTTCACTAGTGTTAAGGTGCATCACAGTGCTCCCAGCATGGGTTTATCAGAAAGCTTTGAGAACACTGTTGGGTCTTACAAATTTTTGGCAGTTTACCTGTGAACCCTCACTTGATATTTCTGGCTTCACCCTCCGAAGAAGCAAACAGAATTTCTTCCAAGACCATACTGAGCTGACCTTGGCTTCTGGTAGTGCTTTAGGATTGTGGACCCATCATGAGTACCTTTTTTTTTTTTTTTTTTTTTTTTTCCCCTAGATGGTCTGATAAACGGTGATAGTCTGGGTTATTTAGAAAAATATCAAATTTTAATTCCATATTAGAATTGGCTTGTCTTCAATGAAAAGCACTTTGAAATGAGTTCCAACTGGCTGTAAGCATAGAAGGGCTGAGCAAAGTTAGATTACATGTCATATATGTTTATAAGGAGTGTTTCTACTGTTTTCTGTTAAACTACACCCTTCCAGTGTTAAAATCTATCAAGAAAAGGAATGATCTGCTATACAAATGATCATATTGATTTGCCAGGTGTGATCATACTGGTCTTGTGTGGCAAGGTATCATAGTCGTCCAGTTCACTGCTAACGCTTGTGTCTGTAGCATGATGTTACTCTGCAGGCTGCATAATGTGAGGTCCATGCATTCCAAGAGACACATGATGGTGTTTTAATGGGGGTGGGGGGAAGTTAATTGTCAATTGAAGTGTGAACATAGCTTTCCTAGAAATATAACCGGCTGGAGTACAGTGTAGGAAACTGGGATGGTTTGTATATTTTTATAGGACAATTGGATGCAGTTGTGACTAGTGTCAAGTTAAAGATTCAGCCTTTTTAGAATTTGCAGGTGAAGCTGTAAGTGACTCACTGTCTTCTATCACTTTGGTTCTGCAGCTTCATCCACATCACAGCTGGGCAATATTATTCTGTGCTGCTTAGTGTTGCCTGTGTAACACAGAGCCTGTAATGCAGTCTTAGCAGCAGCAGGCTTTGGGTGTGCTTTGGTTAGGTGATGTATAGCATCTTTATTTGTGTTGTGCCAGCCTAAGTTTAGAGATGCAGTGCATAATCTAGTCTGCTGTTCTACTGAAGAAAAAATTGTGACAATTCTTGTTGCCCATGTTATGGGTAAAGAAACGTACAGTTCTGAATTGAGTAATAAGGAGTAAAATTTGAACTTCAAGCATGGTATTCTATAATGCAAAGGAAAAAGGGGGAAAAACAATAAATTGTTAATAGGAGTGTGAAAACTATGGAAAGCTTCTCTGGAAACTAGAAAAATTGCTTATAGTAGGTTCTGTCAGGGTTTGGAGAAATCAGGAGTATAGTAAGTGTGTGTGTGTGTATATATATATACTTTAAAAATATTTCAGACTTGAGGGGAGGAAGCAGAAGAAAATAAAAGTGAAACAGAAATGAACAGAGTTGTTATAGAAATGAAAAATTTACTATGCTGAGCAAGTGAAATATATTTTCATGCTTTTGTGTTTGGAACGATTTGTACCGTCCTCACACTTAGTTTTTTAAGTAGCCTACATTTATGACATGATTTTGATATTAATTTTATAAAATGTTGTGTATTTAATGTATATAAATTAACCCCCTCCCCAACATATGTATGAATATACAGTCCACATAAAGTGTAGGTGTTGAATATTTTATTCAGGTAGCTGGTTTTATCCATGTATGAATACATGTATGCATGCATATATAAAAGATTAATGGATAGTCTGGATTTTCCAATATCACACTGTACATTTTCAAGCATATTTTAAGGCTCTGCACGTCTCTCACATTCTGTCACAAAGCCTTGGAGAGATCTTTGTCCAAGGATGTGTATACATTTACAGAGGGTGTGAGGTTTTTAAAATTTCCTTGGCAGCCTAATGATATTTACACCACCACAATATTCTTTTGCAAAAAACATTTGCAGTTCAGCTAGCTAGGGCATCCCTGCTCTCCTCTTCCTTTGAGCTGGGTGACTTGAAAGTCACAAACTGTGTGACTTGGTTATACCAGACAACATTTTTGAGTTGTCATTGGGCATGTGCATGGATAAAAGGCCTGTTTGGTCTCTGTAAAATTTTTTTTGGTTTCACGGAAATGTGAGCAAGAATTCTTTGTGGTCCCATAAAAATTTTGTCAGGAGTGCTTATAGGAAACAGGGAAGATTTCCCTGGCAAAATATTAATTCTGTGGCTTTTCTTGCTGCTATTTCATATTTTCTACAAGAAGTCTTCCCAAGTCCTTTGAAGTCTTTTTGCTCATTTGCTGAGGCCTGCTTCAGTGCTTCATTCGAGCAGCTTTTCTGCTTTTCAGAGTGAACTCTTTGAAACCTAGAAGATGATGTGGGCATTTGTACCTAAGTACGTAATCAAAGGATACATCCAAATAGATGGAGGAGGGTGTCCTTGTTCAGCTCACACAAGGACTGAAATGTGGGTTCAGAAAAGCTTTTCAGGAGTGGGTACACTAAGGCTGTAAAGGTTTTTCTTTCACCTTACTTAACTCCTGCTGCTTATCCAGCCTGGATTCTATCTTCTTCCTCTGCAGGATGGTACTTCTATTTCTAGTCCCCCAGTAGAAACTGGAAATATTAGGCAAGCCTGGAAATTTAAATAACTAATAATAATAAGGAATACTGTTCTTTAAAAACCAGATTGGTTTAGAAATTGGAAAATTACTAGTCTGTGCAGAACTTACTTTTAAGTTTCCTAACAGCTAACATTACCCCTCTGGCCTGGGAATGCTGTTTATTTTAGATGGTTAATGTAAGCCTGCATTGTAATGTAGCTAACAGCTCCAGAAGTTCATGGTGCCGTGGGTGTTGGTTTGTCTCTGTGTCAATATGCGTTATTGACCACACAGTATCAACATGGCCTGAACTTCTTTGCCCCTTTTCATGATCACCTCGGGCTCTGAAGGAAGCAACGGTAAGTTATACTTTATGGGGGTGAAATATTTCATTATCTGAGACACACAAAAGGTAAGGGCTACCGCAGCTGGCAGAGGAATGATAATGGGGATTGCAGGATGCCATGTAAACTTAAATATCAATTAATATTCCTAAATAGAAGGTTGAACCGTAACATTTGTCAACGCCAAATGGACAAACCTGGGTGGCCGCAGGAGGGCACCAGAACCTCAGGAATGGAGATGCACCGCCACGTCCATCCTCAGGGGCTGCCAAATCTGACGTTAGGTAGTCAGAGGGGTAAACATGTCCCACAGTCATAATAGTAGGTGAACTCAAATTCAACTCGATTTTGCTCTAACTTCCATGGGTCATTCTTTAATTATCTATACTGTGTCCATCCAGATTAGACTGTAAGGTCCTTGGGGTAGGGACTTGTCTAAACAATGTATTGCTATGCACACCTATGACACTGTGCAAATAATGAACTGTTGTAATTATTGTGCCTGTAAATCACCCTCACTTGATATTGCTACTGGGCAGTTGTTATCATCTGAATGTGACTGTGTCAACCAGACTAAGACCTTGAATCTAAAACTGGAAGAGGCTAAACCCTTGTTTACTAACATGTTCCATTGCTTTTAAGCATTTGTAGAAAGAAACCAACATTTTACCCATTAATCTTTTCCTTAAATGCTTCCTGGGTGAGAATGACTAAATAGCCTGGGGGTCAATGCTTCCCAATGGTGAGTATCTAGGAGAACCAGGTTCTAGCCCATGTTCCACCAAATATTAAAAACACTTCTATTTGAGACAGAAGGAAATGCATGTGGGAACTTAGCAAATTTTTAATCTATTTCACCATCTTCCGAGGTACTCATCAATAGAAGATGAGGTTTCTAGGGGTCATGGCCTCCCACAGATGCTGACCTCCCTCAATGTACTGTTGTGATGCTCAATGTGTTGAATCGGACATCTTTGCTCTTGGGAATAATCCGAATCAGAAGCTGTGGGCAATCCCTGTCTCACCTGGGTCTAGAAGAGCAGCCTGGGATGTTCTCTATCCCTTTCTTGGCTCCCAAAGTGATGGAGTCCCTTGAGTATACACTAATTTTAACAGACCTATATGCTTACTGCCAGAGAGAGTTATAGGAGGAAAAAAAAATGCATTTCTTTCACAGACATGAGCAGGTAAAAGATCATGAAGCCTTAAGAAAGCTAGTGCAGTCAAAAAACCCTACGAAAGCTCTGCTCCTATTACCTAAGCTTTTCAGGTACACTTGGGAGCTTCTTCAGTACATTTCTTTCCCAATACTCCTAGCAACTCTGCAGAGAAGCCAGCTCTTGTGCAAAAGTATATGTGTGGTGTGGTTTTTTTTTGTTTGTTTGTTTTTTGGGGTGCTCTGCAGAGAAGCCAGCTCTTGTGCAAAGGTATATATGTGGTGTGTTTTTTTTTTTGTTTTGTTTGTTTTTTGGGGTTTTTTTAGCAATTGCAGAGGGGTAGCAGGGGATGTTGGTTAGTAAAGGTGGCTGTCAAGAGAGGAAATGTGCAAAATTAACTTTAGACCTGGAATGTGCAGAGATCAAACAGGATTAACATTGCAGAAAACCAGCACAGGCGTGTGTGTGCTTGTGTGTGTGAAGCTTCATCCTGTGGTTTCAGGGAAAAGGTGGTGGTTGCTGCAGAAAGGACACTGGTGCCAGCAGCAGCAGCTGGCCTGGCTGTGTCAGGACTGCAGTTAGGAGTTTGAAAACAGCACTAGAGCAGTGATAAAGTTGCTCAGCTGGAAGGGGTAATTTGAGGCTGCTGGTCACTGCAGCCTGGGTTATTTTCTTATTCTGCAGTGGCCAATGCAACACCTTCCCAGTCCCCTAAAAGGAGGAAACAGTCCAGGTTGCAGTCTTCCCAGCTGACCACCTCAACTGCTTAACTACAGGATTGGGCTCCTTTTATTTCTTTCCCTCATAAATTTTACTTTCTTTGCTGTCCCACTGAGTTGCCTTCAAGAGGAGGAATGAACTAGGTAGGATCTCATCTGGTTTATTTGCTGCTTGGTGCTCAGGTGCAGTGTGGGATGGGGATATGCGATGGACTCACAGGCCTCAGGCTGAGGTGGCCCTGGGTGTATCCATCAGTGCCTTCCCACCACCTGGGGTTTGGCATGGGTATTTTTCATATCACAGGTCCAGGCAGAGGGGTCTATTCTGGCACCAAGGAGATGGTGCCCTACTCTTCAGATATGGACTCAGATGCTACATCTCATCAGTTATCTTGCAACTACATGATGCTGTACTGACAACTTTGGGCTGAAGAGATCTTGTTTGTATACATAAGCCCTTGATTCAAAAAGGGCAGCGAGCCTGTTGCAAATTCATACCAAATAGGCTTTGCCACATGGATGTGTTTCATCTCTTCTGGGAAGCAGGTTGGTGTTACTCCCATTTGAAAAGTGAGGGCTAATTGACTTTCTCCTAAGGGCTACGGTGGATCATAGCTATGCAGAGAAGAGAGTTGTGTGCTGTCCTCAGGCTGTGCTGCCCCATTTCGATGTCCCCTCTGTGTCAAGGCCAGAGGCCAAGCTCTGCACTTCTCCCAAGCACATCTGCAGGCCTAATGAACTCAACAGGATCAAACACTTAGGAGATCAGAATTTGGCCCTAAATATGCAAAAGATTTAAATGGGTGATTTGAGACACCAGGACAGAGAGATTTCTGAAAAGTAACAAAAGGTTGTGAAATTGCTAAGGGATTAAGTTGTTTAATCGTTGTTCCAGCTCTATTAAAAAAGGTATAAATTCATTTCAATTCTTAGCAGATTTGAAGCTGCCAGTTTCTGAGCTTTCACAGCCTTTGATGTGATTCCAGCTTTCTGTGATGTAAGTGGATTATTTTTTCCTTAATTCTGAAGAGGCCATTTCCCTCCCAGCCCCTGCCAGAAAAACATTGCAGCAATCAGACTCTAACCAAACACTGATTTTGGCTCACTGTGGGTATTAACCCACTCTCCACAGTGGTTTATTTTCTGTATATTTCTTTCAAGACTTGAGTGTAAGATGAAGATACCAGTGGTAAACTTCTATTTTAAATAACAATGATCCTAAACCACAAAATGGACCATGCACTCCAGTTCCAAACTGCATACATAAAGAACAGTTAATCCATCCTTTAAATACAGCCAAGTTTGGGGTGGAATATGACAGCTTTTTTGCATGCAGAGCAGCAAATCACAATTTAGGCTGCAGCATGAGGAATAGTTTATCCAACTGAAAGCAAAAGGGAAATGTAGACAGGAAGAATGCAATTATGTACCTGGACTTAATCCAAGACACCTGAGCTGACATTTCTGCTCTAGCTGAAACAGCCCCAGAACCTTTAAATCAGGGCAAACAGTCAAGGCTGTTTCACCTTGTACAGTAGGCAGGGACCTCCAGTGGTACCAGGGTCCTTCCTGCTGATGTGGATGAGCTGGATCACTGTAGGTTCAGAGGAAGACATCTGCCTATTGAATTATCAGTGTTACAGCCTGTGCATTTCTAGCACAGTAATGCCTCTGACAAAAATAATACACTCTGTTAGAATTGCTGTAATCACAGCTTAAACAATTGTGGTTGAAGATACTGATGTATATTTGGGACCAAAAGTAATACAGTTTTTAGCAGAATTGCAAGGACAAACTTTGTATTTTCTCCATTTTGGATACGTTGTACTTTGTTATGAGACATCCAGCACCTTCTAAATTACACTGGCAACCAGTGTCCTGAAGGGTCTGATGGAGCATCCAAGAGCAGGGAGATGCTGAGAGCTTCCTATGGGCACTAAGGAAGAATGACTATTCTGTCACGGGGCTATTGGGAGATGGACCTCCCTTTTCAGTGACTGGCACACACTGCAGTGTATTGTACCATGAGATTGGCTACTGTCCAACCTAAAGAGTGGTTTAATTTTGCAATGAGGCATACTCCTGCAGATTAAGCTCTTGGAGTAGGCTATCTCCTTTGCTTTGCATAGCACTAAGTGTGTACTATCACAGCAGAGATGTGAAGAATTTGGGCAAATGCTCTTCTGGCTTCTCTGGTATGAGCTCTCTTGCAGGTATATGGAGGATCACCTGGTGCTGCTCTGCAATTTTTATTTTTTAGAGCCTTCTGTGCTATAAGCAACATCTTTTAGGCTTTCTGTATTAATTGAAAATGTTGCTCTTGTGAGCAAAATGAGAGTTTGTAAATTCAGATGTTTAGCTCTTACAAATGCTTTATCAGAAGGTTTTAATGAGCAATTATAACCACTTTTGTTACTTGAGACTTGCTAGTAATTCTTCTTTGCTTTACTCTTCCTTAGGACAATTCAGTACACAGGCTGTGAAACTGATACTTCTGTGATAAATACTTATTTTTGGGGGTGGTTAGGAATTTGTTTCTTGAAAGGAAAATGTTTTCTATGCATAAGCATTTAATAAAAGAACTCAAATATTGAACAGATACAACTAATTTGCATTAGTCTAGACCTAAATTTCACAAACAATCTGAAATTTTATGCTAAAGAGGTGTCCAGCCATTACCTTCAAGAAGTTTTTCCTTGGGGAAAAAATTTGTTTAATCTGACATCCAGTATGCACTAGATGGCACTATTTTGTAGAGTGTGTACTCGTTTGTCCTGCAGCTGAGTTTCTCACTCCACGGGGACTGTTAGTGCTCAGGTAGTTGTTATATTTGAGATACATTTGAGGTAAACAAAATCAACATCTTGCACAGAGTCTGATTATTGTCATTTGAAAGATAAATTGTCTCAAAACAAAATACTGAAGCGACACTTTTGGCCTGGAATCTGGAAACAAAGTCTACACCTGAAGCTTTAAATCACACTGACTAAACCAAAATCAATTAATGTTTTTTGGGAGTTTTATATGGACTTTGGACACTCACAATGCTACTTAGCCCCTGGTCTGAGCAGTCCTGGAAGCCGAGAAGAAGCATGGTGCCAGAGACAAGGTAACCCTGTACACTTGCACGTGTACACTCTATACCCTTGGACACTTAACTCGCTGTCATCACTGGGCCCTGGATTTAGCCTAAAATATACAGCATAAACATACCCTGTCTGACTCTGTAACTTCACCACTCTCATCTGGAAAATGAGTACTTCTCTTTATTTTCCCTCTTGTTGGATTAGAGTGTAAATCATAACTATGCTCAAGTTTCCCTTTTTTTTGGCTCAGCCCTCACAACTGCTATTACTATGAATAATGCTACATCTTCATAATGTATTATGGTCCCAAAATAGCAATGGGTTATATAGGAAACTGTGTCACAGGATAGTAATGGTATGTTTTTTACAGTTCAAGTAAATATTAATTTGAATAATATTAAGATTCCCCTTACAGAATGACAGACACAGGCTGTCTAAATTAAGGTGTTACACCCTATATACCTGAACACAATGATTTTGAGTTGCTTGTTACTCTGTTGCACACACTTACTGCTAATGTCACTTATGGGCCTGTGAGAGGATGAGTGTGAGACCTAGCTATTTGTTTTCCCATGACATAGAAAATTTTAGTGGCTCTGGATTACTGGGTCACATTCATTTCCAGTCCTTCTAGGGTCTGAAGCTGGCAATCATCAGTGATGGACAAAAGCAACAACTTAGTCAGCCACCAAAGTACTCTTGAGAGCCAGTTTGCAAGCACTTCTGAGGAGGTTAAGAACGGTCTTCCCTTTCAAAAACATTTCAACTTATTTTTGTTCACTAGGTGGCACAAATGCATAAGAGATTGATTTGGAAAAGTTTTCTCTGCAGTTATACTGTTGATGTTGTAAATCTATCTGAGGTAATTTTAAATGCGTTTCAAGAATGATTTGGGCTCCAAAGTTAATTTTTGAAGAAAGACCCATACTGATACATTCACTGGGTACAAGCCAGTGCACTGAGTCTTAGTCATCTGGGCAATGCTTCTTCCAGTGCTTTGATATGACCGGCTGCATTCATGTATTTTGTGTTCATCCCGACCCTTCTTGGTCTTCTCCCAGATCATAGAACCAGGGGAAGACAAGTTTTCACTATAAGAACACTAGTGTAAAGATGATAATGCACATTTTTCTTAATTGGAAAGGTAACATGTGTGGGGAAAATTAACTTTTAAAAAAATGTATTGCATGTATGTAATTAGTTATTGTGACTTTATCTCCCACTCCTGTCACATTCAGAATTAGAATTGATTGTCAAAAAACCACAAAGGTTTACTAGGAAGGTGCATTTCTTGACCCTTCTTTTCTTGCCTACTTTTGCCAAGAGAAAACTTCAAAATGGAAAATGATCAGCTGAAAAGAAAGAGGAAATTTAATTTACCAGTTTCAGTGAGGAAACTGGGTGTACCAGGGAGCTAGATTTTTAAGTTCAATACTTGAAACAAATGCCATCAATTCAATCATGGAGGAAAAACATGAAGAAAGCACGTAACAAGGTAGCAGGAACAGTATAAACTGGACAACATTAAAAGAAATAAGATAATAGCCATGTCATTCCTTGCCTAAGGTTTGGCTGGAGGGAGGGAGCAGAGGCAAAGCCAGTGGCACAACAATGGGGGCTGACCTGCCTCCTGCCTGCCCACCAGCCATGCTATTTATCTTGGAGCCTGAAGGACTGGGCAAGAGATGAGAACTTTAAAGACTTAATTCATTTTTTGAGGTTCCTTTTCTGACTTGGCAATATAGGTTGACTTTGTATATGTGCTTTTGGAAAGTGCTAGCATAAATCCTGAAGGATCTGTGTCCTCTACTCCTTTCTCTATGGATCTAGTTTGCTACTTAAGATTTCTACAATTTCACCAAAACAATATTTTCCAAATAAGACTTTTTTGTTTGACATATATTTACAAACATATATATATATTATTTTCTGGCTTGATCCCTTCTTTCTTTTAAAGGATAATGAACTCTTGGGTTTCTCTCTCTGCCTTCACTACTCAACTCTGAGTATAAAAATGATGTGATTTCAAAGTTAAGGGTGAATGCAAGACCTGCTGACTCATGAGGTTTGTGCTATCCATAAGGAAGGGAGCAAGTAGTGTTAAAAAGCCACCACAACCATTAAAATGCAAGTGGAATACTGAAGGTAGGATGGGTTTAGGCCTTGAAAATGAGTAACTATATTGGGTTTGCATGGCAAGGCTTTGGTAGTGGTGGGGGGGAGCGGGCGGGGTGGCAGCATAGGGATGGCTTCTGTGAGAAGCTGCCAGAAGCTTCCCCCATGTCCAACAAAGCCAATGCCAGCCGGCTCCAAGATGGACCCGATGCTGGCAAAGGCCAAGACAATCAGTAGTGCCTCTATGATAACATAATTAAGAAAAAAAAGTAAGAGAGGGAAAAAAAAAAGGCTGCACACTTTGCAGCTAGGGAGAGGAGTGAGAAGATGTAAGAGAAACAACTCTGGACACCATGGTCAGTGAAGAAGAAAGGGGAGGAGGTGCTGCAGGCGCTGGAGCAGAGATTCCCCTGCAACCTGTGGTGAAGACCATGGTGAGGTCCCCTGCAGCCCATGGAGGTCCATGGTGGAGCAGATGACCACCTGTAGCCCATGGAGGACCCCACATCAGAGCAGGTGGATGCCCGAAGGAGGCTGTGACCCTGTGGGAAGCCAGCGGTGGAGCTGGTTCCTGGAGCAGGTTTACTGGCAGGACTTGTGAC
>NW_010286541.1:41673-42894 GCF_000700745.2 Antrostomus carolinensis
ATGGAAAGGAACCAGGCTGGAGCAGTTCATGAAAAACTGTCAGTCGTGGGAAGGACTCATGTTGGCGAAGTTTGTCTTTGTTGGAGAAGACTGTCTCCTATGAGAGGGACCCCATGCTGGTGTGGGGGAAGGAGTCCTCCCCCTGAGGAGGAAGGAGCAGCAGAAACAACATGTGATAAACTGACCCCAACCCCCATTCCCTGTCCCCCTGTGTCCTTGGTGGGGCGGAGGTGGAAACTGGGAGAGAAGTTAAGCCTGGGAAGAAGGGAGGAGTGGGGGGAGGTGTTTTAAGAATTGGTTTTACTTCTCATTATCCTCTTGTCTATTGGTAATAAATTAAAATTAGTTTTTTTTCTCCCTAAATCTAGTCTATTTTGTCCATGCCAGTAACTGGTGAGTGATCTCTCTCTGTCCTTATCTTGACCCATGAGCCTTTTGTTATATTTTTCTCCCCCTGTCCAGTTGAGGACGGGGAGTGATAGAGTGGGCTTTGGTGGGCATCTGGCATCCAGCCAGGGTCACAGTAACTTAAACATTTTCTTTCCAAACATCTGTAAATTTAGTCCAATTTATTTGAATTAAAAAATCTTTTTTAACAGATTGACAGTTTATTTTAATTTTCAGTCATTAGACTTTTCAGTCATTTGAATTAGAGCTGCACCATTGCATTTGATGTTGGAGAGAGGTGCCCCTGCTCATCAGGTGTCCTTGGGTCCTTTACCAATGAGTATTGGGTTTTTTCCTTCCTCTGTGGACAATACCCATTCACTGGTCTTTAATCCTGTCTAATCAAGTCCTTGAGGCTGTCTGCTACTCCTCTTGAGATTCTAATACAGTTTTAAAACCTACTGAAAACAGCATTAGCTTGCTTCCTAGGCCAGTCAGATGAAGCAATGTCTTGGTTTAAAGTGATGTTGCCAAACACTGTAACAAACATGCGATGTCTGTCTCTCTGCATGGAATCAGTCAACATAAAAAAAATTCAGGACTTAAAGTACTACTTTCCTCCTTATTTCCCCTCCACTGTGGGCATTTTGCTTTTGTTACAGTGATCATTGTTTGATGAAATTACACTCCTTTTCTGGAAATATAAAACTCAACTATAAGCATTTTCACCTCTAATTTCAAAAAGATTTATATAAGAAAGGAAATGTGTTGGATTCTATCTCTACCATTTACTTTGGTAGCCAATACTGGCTGGGGGCCCAATAAAAGCCCGGG
>NW_010286541.1:42908-43263 GCF_000700745.2 Antrostomus carolinensis
TCGGAGAAATGAAAAAGGTGGGCTTATTTTTTTTTTTTTTTTTTTTTTTTAATTTACAGCTGAGTGAGGACTTCCAGGTAGTTCAGATCTATGCCTTGCCGTGACCTTTCTAGAAAATACATCTAACCCTTAAACTTAGTAAAAATGTAAATCTGAATTTATATTAGACTCATTTCTACCTGAAATCACAAGAGGTAAAAGAAGGGTTAAGAGTTTCTATAGATGATCGTATTTGGTGTCAGATGGTCCATCTATCTATACATTTCAAGTAATCTGAAACTGCTGAATTTTCCTTGTTTCCAGGCCCACACCATGGGATTTAATATCACAGAATCGCAGAATGTTGGGGATTGGA
>NW_010286542.1:0-20670 GCF_000700745.2 Antrostomus carolinensis
CCTCTAGCCAGGGTCAACCCACCACAATGCTGTTCCAACTAAGTGGAGGTAGCATTTATCTTTTTCCTAAATGTGTTTTCTTGCCTTACCTGCTGACAAGGAGGTCTTAAAAACTTCAACAGTAGAGCCATTCTTAAAAGCTTTTGTTGAATGAGATATTTTTGCCAAGAGGTTCCTATACAGTAAAAATATTTTGGGCCTTCCCTCTAGCAGAAATATGTTGACATTCATAAAAAATAAGTAATATTTCCAGCAAGTCAGGTCTCCCTAAAAGTCCTGTATATTACTGATGTCTCACAGGTGGAATTTCTTCTTTACATCCATCATTGGGGTTGTATCAACAAGCTGGATGGATGGCACATCTATTTTCAGTCATTCATGAAGAATATGATAAGAAAGAAAAGAAACCTTTACTCCCATTTTAGACTTTGGAAAGAAAAAATAAAATAGTAGTACTGTATAACAGATTTTGAAACAGCTATACATGTTCCCTGATTAGAGAGCATTACTATCTCCAAAGGATTTGGAGACACTTAGTTTATTCCAAGAAACCAAAAAAAACTCCTTTGCAGAATTTTTTATTTCATTCTGTTTCCCTAAATGTGGTATGAAGCAGTGCCACAGAGACAAGAACAGAACTGCTGACAGCATCAGGTTCAATCTGTATTCCTGAAGACTATATTCTAAACCTTCTGAGACCCAGGAAACTCACAGCAGCTTAATTTACTTTTTGCCATTAACTGTATTCTTGTTCCCTTGGTGATAGGCCTCATACTGTTAGAGATACTAATTGGTGAACTGATATGCTACATTTCTAATGCAAGGCTATTTACATTTGTATCACAGTTTTTCATCCAGCTTCTCTACTCCAAGGAATCACTCTTCAATATAATTTCTGCATATAGACCACAGCTCCCTATCACCAATTATGAATGGACTTGAACTTGATCAACCAGGGTGTCATGTTCCAAGGTCTTACACTCAGCAGAAGCTACTGAGTTCTTTCTCGTTTGTCTCTCTCATCCCTAGGCTGACATACATGACCATTTATTAAAAAAAAACAAAACAAAACAAAAACAACTTACATTTTCAGCAAGCACCCTTACTGAGAATGAAGAATGTAAATACCACCTAGACATAATTGAAGCAGTGATGATAAATTGATCTCATTAATGCTTCCACTATCCAGGGGCCTACAAGAAAGCTGGGGTGGGACTTTTTACAAAAGCAGGTAGTGACAGAACAAGGGGAAATGGCTTTAAACTGAAAGAAGGTAAGTTTAGATTAGACATTAGGAAGAAATTCTTTACTGTGAAGGTGGTCAGACACTGGAACAGGTTGACCAGAGAAGTTGTTGATGCCCCCTCCCTGGAAGTGTTCAAGGCCAGGTTGGATGAGGCTTTGAGCAACCTGATCAAGGTTTGGAAGGTGTCCCTGCTCATGGCAGGGGGGTTTGGAAATAGATGATCTTTCAGGTCCCTTCCAACCCAAACCATTCTATGATCTCTAGAATTGTGCAGGGTTCAAACTGAAACCACAGTATTAAAAGATCTACTAACAGTACACTCTGATTCTCCCTGAATCTGAACCTTATGTCTATATCTGATAATGAAATAGATTTTCTTTATATTCTGCATCTCCTCAGAAAAAAATCTAAGGTCCAAAAACATACAGGAACATCATTCAGAACAAAGAAACTTGATACTTTAGATGAGATTGCAGTTAGTGCATAAACAGAACCAAGACATTGTCCAATGAAGCAAGTTGCTTAAGTCAGCAAAACCATGTCATAACCCTATGCCCCTGAAAAAAAACACATATACTAGGTGTTCTACCACTATTTTGCTGGTAATCTGGTTTTGTGGCAGTTTAGATTCCTTTTATTTCCTGCCTCCCAGACAATACAGTCAGAATGAGAGAGAAGAAATCTCTCATCTCTTCTGAAAAGACACAATTTGGTCAACATACAGAGGGATAAACTGCAGAAGATCTGCAGAATCTCATTTTTGTTTTCCTCTTCCCATTTCCTACTCCTATGGGTTATCACTCCCAGTCACCTGAAGCTACAAGCTATTCCAGACTCCCATCACACAGATGAACCATAAACCAACCAACACAGACTGTTGAACAGTGCTGCAGACCACACCAGTGAGCAGTGCACGGACTCAACTATCCTAGATAAATACCATAACCAATAAAGTGTTTAAATACACACACTTTAAATTTTTGTCTGAGACACAGAAGATGTGCATGAAATCTTGTCTAGCCTATAAAAGGAAGAAATCAGCTTGACAAGCAAACAGCACACAAAGGTTAGTAAAAAAAAAAAAAAAAAAAAGAGAAAGAAAGAAATCTGATCAAGAGAAGCAGTCAAGTGTTAAAAAGTCCTTCCTGAGAATTACCCTGTGTACATATAGTCTTCTCATAGACAGAGATAAGAAGTCAAATGATAAAGTGCACTTTTTCATTCAGATTTGAACATCCCAGATGGGGAACAACCAAATACAGCTTCATCTTGAGTCAGCAGTTGTGACTTAAGTACCATCTCCCTCTGTCTGAAAATTAAGTTCTTTGAGGTATGTGGGCATGCAAAATATATTGGGGGCAATGGAAATAGAATATGTAAAATATACATGAGATATATGGGAAATTGCCATCCTGCCAACAGGCATGGATCTCCCCTTCAGATGTTCTGATTTGTAGATGCAGAAAGATTTTTCACCCTGAAGTAACTAGGCATTTTGATGCTACAAGAATGCCAACATAAGCATGTCAAGCTATAGATTTCCACCCACTCCTTATATCTTTATGTCCCAGAGCATCCTCAAGGATGTAGTAGTCCCCAAACTTATAAAAATTAGAAGCTTTAAGAAACTGTTAGCTTCCTATAGGTTAGCTGAAGTATTAAACTTACAGTATGAAGTCTCACTGTTGTAACCATGCCACAGAAAAAATCCTCTGAAATGCCACTCTGAATGACCATACACCAGGCTGCTAATAGAGCAAGGCACACCTCCACAGGGCAGTACCACAGGGGCTCTCACCTGCCTGTGCTTTGCAAGTATTTTCTCAGTAGAAAAACAGATATTTTCCAAGTACAGAAACACATTCATGACCTAAGTGATTGGGAGACTGGGAGTAAGGGACCTCCTCAATTTCCCAGCAGCTATCCTCATGAAGTGGTTACATTAATGTCCCCAACTTAGTTTTTTCTATTAATGTAAAACATTCATGAAGGCACTGCAGTTTTTCACCTTAGGAAAACATTTGTTTAAATAAAACATTGAAATAAAAATATCCATTCCACTATGATTTTATATTATTTAATGAGTTTACTACAAGTGAAGGAACAAACTGCAGTAAGTTTTCCATGCAATATCTGCTGTTTTCCAAAATTCTTTTTCTAAGTTAGTTCATATGCTTACTTTATTAATAAATGAAATAAAGTCTTAAGATCCACATCAGCTTTATAGTGATTTTTTGTAGTGGTCAACCACTCAAAGTCCAGATGGAGATTGGTGATGAGTGGTATTCCTCAGGGGTCTGTACTGGGACAAGTACTATTTAATATCTTCATCAATGACACAGACAGTGGGATCAAGTGCACCCTCAACAAGTTTGCTGACGACACCAATCCGAGTGGTGTGGTTGACACACCTGAGGGACAGGATGCCATCCAGAGGGACCTTGACAAACTCAAGAAGTGGGTCAGTGTGAACCTCCTAAGGTTCAAAGCTAAGTGCAAGGTTCTGCAGCTAGGTTGGGGCAATCCCTGGTATCACTACAGGCTAGGGAATGAAGGCTTTGAGAGCAACCCTGTTGAGAAAGACCTGGGGATACTGGTGGATGAAAAGCTCGACATGAGCCAGAAATGTGCGCTTGCAGTCTAGAACGTCAACCATATCCTGAGCTGCATCAAAAGAACTGTGGACAGCAGGTTGAGGGAGGTGATTCTGCCCCTCTACTCCACTCTCGTGAGACCCCACCTGGAGCACTGCATCTAGTTCTGGAGTCCTCAGTACAAGAAATACATGGATCTGTTGGGGCAGGTCTAGAGGAAAGCGACAAAAATTATCAAAGGGCTGGAGCACCTCTCCTATGAAGAAAGGCTGAGACACTTGGGGTTGTTCAGCCTGGAGAAAAAGAAGGTTCCAGGGAGACATTATTGTGGCCTCTCAATACCTGAATGGAGCCTATAAGAAAGATGGGGACAGAGTTTTTAGCAGGGTTTGTAGCGAAAGGGCAAGAGGTAATGGTTTTAAACTAAAAGCAGGGAGATTCAGACTAGACATAAGGATGAAATTTTTTACAATAAGGGTGGTGAAACACAGGCACAGGTTGCCCAGAGAAGTTGTAGAAGCCTCATCCCTGGAGAAATTCAAGGTCAGGTTGGATGGCGGGAGGGGTGGTACTGGGGGAAGGGTCAACTTGTGAGAGCAAAAAGCTCTCCTGGTTCCAAGGCAGAGACCCCCGAGCCCAGGCTGCGGCAATGAGCACTAGAGAAACGCCTCTGCGAATCCGTATTTGTGAGGGGAAGGACTGCCCTAGAAAGAAAAAGGTGTGGTACCTGGAGTAGAGGCTGTTGACCTAACAAAAGATGACCATTGGCCTAAACAAAGGACAGACAGAGAGAGGGAGAGAGAGCTTTGTTGCCAGAGGAAAAGACAGAGACCCACACCCAGTTCACCTGATGAAGTAGAAGACAAAGGAGGCTCTGCAGCCCATGGAGATTCAACAGCAGAGCAGAGAAGTGCAGGTCATGCAGGACTCCACGCTGGAGCAGAGAAGTTGAGCCTGAGGGCAAGTGTGACTGGAACTGGGACCCCAAAAGTCACTCACTGCTGGAGCTGGGGTGGACCCCCAGAGTAGGGGGGTAAGTCTGCAGCCTGTGGATGTCCCCACACTGGACCCAGGAGCTGAGCCCGAAGAGGTCCGTGACTCCATGGGAAGCTCGCTTTTGGAACATCTTGTTCCTGGACTTCCATGCCATGAAGAGTGACAGAGATGAACTGACTGAACCCCCATTCCCTGTCCCCTGTGCTGCTGTGGGGGGAAGGTGAAGAAATTGTGAGCAAAGTTATTTGAACCCAGGAAGAAGGGAGGGGTGGAGGAAGATGTTGTAAGATGTGGCTGTTACATCTAGTTAGATGAATGGCAATGAATTAAATTGATTTTTTTTCAACAAGTTTGAGTCTGTTTTGCCCATGACCATAACTGGTGAGTGAGCCGTCCCTGTCCTTCATTCCTAGTCCTGTGCCCTCTCACCGGGTGGGGGAGTGAATGCAGGACCACATAGTCCCACTGTGGGTCAAACCATCACAGATTGGGAACTGAGCAAACTGATCTAGTTGAAGATGTCCCTGCTTACTGCAGGGAGGATGGACTAGATGACCTTTAAATGTCCTTTACAACCCAAACCATTCTATGATTTGTATCTGTAACTGAAGTAAAATTCAAGTCATGTTGAACTAAAGATGCATCCAAGAATGTTAATTTTAATACGTTAAATGTATGCTTCATTAAAGAGAATGTTTTTATGGTTGACTATCATTTTCTACTTGTGAAGAGTCTTTGAATTAATGTTGCAATTATGTCAAAAAAGGGACTTGCGAATTCTAAAGTTTTCTTCACTTAACAATATCACGTAACAGAGAAAATAGAAAACAAATACCTGGAACCAAATTATAAATATGCTAAATCATTAATTTAAGTTGAGGATGAAGGACTTAGGAGTGGTGGTGGATGAGAAGTTGAACATGAGCCAGCAATGCGTGCTTGCAGGCCAGAAAGCCAACCGTAACCTGGGCTGCATCAAGAGAAGCGTGGCCAGTAGGTCGAGGGAGGTGATTCTGCCCCTCTACTCTGCTCTTGTAAGGTCCCACCTGAAGTACTGCATCCAGTTCTGGAGCCCCCAACACAAGAAAGACATGGACCAGTTAGAACTAGTCCAGAGGAGGGCCACCAGGATGATCCGAGGGCTGGCGCACCTCTCCTATGAGGACAGGCTGAAAGAGTTGGGGCTGTTCAGCCTGTTCCATTTCATAAAATGGAAACGAGATTAAATGAGAAAATGTTTCTCCAACACTTTATATTCAAGCATGTACAAGTTATAGAAGCACCAGTTAACCTTTAAATCAGTGCTTTTTAAAATTAAAAAGGCATATAATTATCTTGTTTGTTAATGACTTAATCTGTAACCCATAAAACTCCTACCAGAAAGAACAGTTATGAAGGCACATCTTAAAGAATGAAATAAGATATATTTAATAAGAGCTACTTTGTAATCACTATCTGATAGAGAACCATTACTGAAATTCTTCATTGTGACACTATTATACTCCATCTTAAAAAACAAAATAAAAATAAAAATCCAGCTTCAGAAACATGTAGCTGTTCACTGCAAGACACAACAGCAACATGGTAAATGCGCAAGTACATGAGTTTTCCTCTGCCTTTGCCCTTAAAAGATTACAAGGAAGCGTATATCTGACTAAACCAAAGATTATTTATTGGATATAGATACTTGGAGACAGCATTGCACAGATATCAGAATCACAGATCAGGTCAGGATGATAATATTCAGAGTCAATAGCTGTCTTCATAAAACTCTGAATTATATACAGCTAAACAGTTTCTGATCAGAAGATACGAGGACTCTGAAATCAGCAAGTGCATGTAAATGATCAGTTGGACACTGAATTGAACTTCAAAACCACATTTTGTATAAGCTGTTTTAAAATACATGCTCAACCAATTTAAAACATTAACTATTTCATAGAATCACTTAGGTTGCAAAAGACCCTTAAGATCATTGAGTCCAAGTGTAAACCTAACACTGCCAAATCTACCTCTAAACCACGTCCCTAAGCACCAGATCTACACATCTTTTAAATACCTCCAGGGATGGTGACTCCACCACTACCCTGGGCAGCCTGTTCCAATGCTTGACAATCCTTTCAGTAAAATTTTTTTTCCTAATATCTAATCTAAACCTCCCCTGGCACAACTTGAGGCCACTTCCTCTCATCCTATCTCTAGTTACTTGGGAGAAGAGACCAAACCCACCACACTACAACCTCCTTTCAGGTAGTTCTGGAGAGCAATAAAGGTCTCCCCTGAGCCTCCTTTTCTCCAGACTAAACAACCCAAGTTCCCTCAGCTGGTCCTCATAAGACTTGTTCTCCAGACCCTTCACCAGTTTTGTTGCCCTTCTCTGGAAATGCTCCAGCACATCAATGTCCTTCTTGTAGTGAGGGGCCCAAAGCTGAACACGGTATTCAAGGTGCAGCCTCACCAGTGCAGGGGGAAAATCACTTCCCTAATCCTGCTGGCCACGCTATCTAGTGCAATCTAGTGTTTAACATTCTCAAAACTATGCCCTATATGAATTTTTACTTAAAGCACACATGCTGAAGAACTGCCCCACAAGCTGCATGTGCCAGTCAAAGAGGCTCAGAAGGCAGACAGGCTTGTTCTATAACACAGGGGAAACAGGTGAATCCCATTTGTTCCTATTTCTAATATTTAAGAACTCCTCATCCAAGAAGTCCCTTGCACAGCTTTAATATTACTGAAAGTTTAAGCTCTCAATACTTGCTTTTCAAGTTATATGCCTTTACGATATAACTGTATGATACACTTACTCCTTCCCTGAAGAATCAGGCTAGAAAAACACAGGAGGAGAAATTGCTTAGAACTACATCTCCCAAAGCTTTTGTAGACTTTTCCTCATATAAAGCAATTTGTCATACACAAAAAGAAGCTGGAAAGAGAGTAGCACAGCTTATAAAAACACCCACTGGACAGTTCTCAAAATAATCTCCTCCCACTATCAAGCTAGTGTTAGACAGAAATATGTATGTATATACACACACACAGCCCATTGTTTTAGTTGCACAGCTGAATTTCAAACCACATTATGTCTGGTCATCTGAAAGTTCTTGCACTCTGGTGCCACTTTCCTGTTTGTTCACACCCATTCAGTGAACAGTGCTCCTTGAACCTGTGCTTACTTCCACTTCCCTATTATTTGCACTCAGGTTGGTAGTGGAGTCATCTGAACAGGTTCCATTTAAGATAAAATCAGAAAGAAGAGCAATGCCAAACAACTCCTAGAAATAATTTCAAATATAGGTGCCAAACCAATACTGACAGGAAATGCTGTACCTACACCAACTAACAGTCACATTTCAAGCCCCTTTCAATATTCTTCCTCTCACCATTTCTGCATTTCAGTAATGAAAAAATCTAACTAGAAATGCTTAGGTGAGAGCATTAGATAAGAGAAAAACCAAAGGCTAACAGTTTGTTTCAGAAAGAAAAAAAAAACCAACAGATAATTAAACACAATCTTTTTCAGATCAGATACTTCAAACATGAAATAAGGAATAAGAGAGTAAAAACTTAAGTTAGGAGGCAGACTGATTTGAGAATTAATACAAAGAAACAAGCAAGCAGGGAAATAATAGCAGTGTGGGAAGTCTAATCAGCTGTGCCTTTTCCATATTAGTAGTCAGCTAAATCTTGTCAGCACAGCCTCCTCTCCCCTTAGTGTTGCCTCTTTGCCTCTGCACAGTAAGCTCCACACTGAAAACTGTAATAGAAAGAAAAGGTGTCAGGAAAGTAGAAACTTTCTCCAAATTCCTTATAGTCAAGAAATACACAGCTGCAGCCATAAAACAGCTGAACCAGTCCCCTAGCTTTCTAAACTAGAATGGGATTTTTCAAGATTTCTAGAATTTGTCAGAGAAGTACATTAGAATCATAGAATGTTGTGAGTTGGAAGGTACCCATCGAGTCCAACTCTTGCCCTAGTATAGGACAATCCCAAGATTCAGACCATGTGTCTGAGCGTGTTGTCAAAATGCTTCTTCAATATTGTCAGGCTTGGTACCATGACTACCTCCCTGACGAGCCTACTCCAGTGCTCCACCACCCTCTGGGTGAAGAACCTTTTCCTAATGTCCAACCTAAATGTGCCCTGGCACATCTTCCTGACATTTCCCCTGACTCTATCATTGGTCACTAGAGAGAGGAGATAAGCACCTGCCTCTCTTCTTCCCCTTATGAGGAAGTTATAGACTGCAGTGAGATCTCCTCTCAGTCTCCTCCAAGCAACTTCAGCCTCTCCTCATACAGCTTCCCCGCTAAGACCTCAACCAATTTTGTGGCCCTCTTCTGGACACTCTCTAGGAGCTTTATATCCTTTTTATGCTGTGGTGCCCAAAACTGCACACAGTACTTGAGGTGAGGCTGCACCAGTGCGGAGTAGAGCGGGAAAATCACCTCCCTCAACTGGCTCACAATGCCGTGCATGATGCACCCCAGGACACAGTTGGCCCTCTTAGTTGCCAGGTTAAATAAACAGCAAGCCATCAACCACATTAAGCTTCCTTACCTTAAAAATCATTACTACATGTAGTGGGTCCCTGTACTTGTAGTACAAAAACAAATCATAGAAAGAAATTACCTCATCCTAAGCAACTTCAAAGAATCAAATTCTCAAGGAACAAATAGCAGCCCAGTAATGGGTAGCATTTAATAAAGAACATAGGAAAAAAAACCCCCACAAAACCCTACATAAAACCATCTGTTAATTACCTTTCTGGGGAGCTATACCTCTTCAGCAGGTCAGGGCATCAGAAGAGCATATCTGCTCTGTTCTTCCTAAAGTAAAGAAGGGAACAGTATCTGGGTTCAGGTTTTTTTAGTTACCTTGTAAAAAGCTTAATTTAATTCACCTGCTGAATGTCTGATTCTGCCTGTAGTTGCACTAACCTTTGTTTGGACTGTGAATTAGAGTAGATTGGTGGGGGCTGTGGCTGGGAAGAAATAATATGGCAATACTTTCTCTCCCCAGAAGTGTGGATTTTTGCAACATTTTATTATCAGAAATATTTCTCAAAACTATTATTTTATAGGAGACAAATAAGTTTTTGCTTTAGGATGTTTATGAATTTTAAACATGTTTTGTATAAACACCTTAGATTTTGTTTATACTTTGAGATGATTTTTATTAAAGTTTTAAAAAGTAGTATCCATCATCAATAGATTGTGCTTGTGTATGGTGCCTGTATGAACATCATATTAGTGTATAAAACAGAATAATATACATGAACTCACATACTTTTGTATGTAATATGAGTACTTTCGTACTACACATTTCTGCATTAATAAATATGTATTAGTACTGAAAAAAAAATAATTAAATTCAGTCAGGCATACAAAGTTGTTTAATATTTCTAGTTTGAAAACTAGACACAAATCTATATCACTGAAGCTGACATGAGAGTAGCAAGCCAATGGAGAATATGTTCTCTTAGAGTTGCCATCACTAGCATATTTTTTTAAATCATCAGAGCATGGACATAGGTACAATGAGCTGCATACAGACTTGCCTGGCCTTTTGTAGGATCGAAGTAGGTGTAAAAGCACTACCATGTGAGAACACTAGCTTTTCATACCCACTTCTGAATGCTCTCTCACTGAGGCTTTTAATTTTCCTAGAAATTTACAGGTTTCCAGTGAGACATACAGCATGGTGGCAGGGAGCCACGAGGGTTGGCTGAGACTGGAGGGAAGGCAAGCCACAGGACAAGGGCACACCCAGTGTAAGCCATGACCTCTCTGGTGGGGCGCACCCTGACAGCACCCAGGCAGGGTGGTGTATTGGGTCTGGCTGAGATGCACTTAATTTTCCCCAGAGCAGCCCTCAGAGTGCTCTGCTTTGTATTGGTAGCTAGAAAGGTGTTGATGGCACTCCAATGTTTTGGTTACTGGTGAGCAGTGCTCGCACAGCGTCAAGGCTGTCTCTCCAACATTTCCCCCCGCAGTAGTCTGGCGGTGGGCAAGATCTTGGAAGGGGTCATAGCCAGGAGAGCTGACCTGAACAAACCAAGGGATATTTTATACCATATGACATCAGCTCAGCAATAAAAGCTAGGAGAATGGAGGGGAAAGGCAGAGGGAGGGGGAGCATTTGTTATTTATGATGTTTGTCCTCCAGGGCAACCGTTACAAATACTGAAATCCTGCCTCCCAGGAAGTGGCCAGACATCACCTGCTGATGGGAAGTAGAGAATAAATATTTTATTTTTCCTTTGCTTCCACACCCTTGCTTTTTACTTCTGTTAAACTGCCTTTATCTTGACCCTCAAGTTCTTTCTTTTTTTTTCATCTTATTTTCTCCCCTTCCTGTCCTACTGAGGTAGGGAGTGATAGAGCCACTTGGTGGGCATCTGTCATCCAGCCAAGGTTAACCCACCACAGTAGGCACAATCATGTGCTAGTAACAGGGTGCATCAAGAGCACCAGACACGGCAAGGGTCAAACCAGGTCCAGGCAGGAGATCCATTAAGGCTGGGACTGAAGGGCCAGTCCTGAGCTTAAATGGGGCTCCTGGGCCCATGTGCAGAGTTGTTTTGCATTGAGGGTATGCTAGTTCTTTCAGGATCTCAGTAAGAAAGGCAGGGACACTTAAAGCTGGTTAATGCATTTATTAAGTAAAAGATGGAAATAATGGAAAAAGTTATAGCAATTGTGTGTCCCTCCTGATGCCAAGCATGGCTGGAGGCCCCAGATGAGGCTGTCAGGGTCATTAATGGCCAACAGTGCACTTAAGACCTTGGCATGAGTGTACAGGATCAACACAGTACATTCCAGAATGAGATGAAAGCATAAAATGTTTTAACTCAAAAGCCACTGAATCCAGTAAATTTCATGAGCTCTGAAGAACATAAATGAAGGGCCAAGATCTGCAATACATCTAAAATAAAATCCAACAAGATGGTCCAAAATCTATAAACAGGAATATTTTTATTTTCTTTCATTTGGTTCCAAATGAGTACTGCATATGTCCAGAATATAGGAAAAGTTATTTTTTAGGAAAGTACTACGACCATCCTAAAAATTCCTGAACTGACCTTAGGCAGTATATTGCATTTTATTCTGATCATTTAGTTTTGAGAAAAAGAAATTCAAACTGGAATAAAAGGTTAGAAAAGCTACTCAGGAGACTAAAAGAGCTTGGTTCATTTGGTAAATGTGTTTTCTGAGGTAAACACAAAGGAAGGAAAACAATAATACTGTCCAAAAAAACCAAAACCACAAAACCAAATCAAACAGAAAACTGTATATGAATTTAAATTTGGCATGAATAAACCAAGGTTTGAAATTAGAAAAAGGTTTCTTATCATCAAAGTGGTGAGATACCTCCCCTCTAGGAGCAGCAGCAGAAAAAGCTAGATATTTTTACAATATAACTTATGTTTGTCAAACTGTGGATGACTTTTCATGGTGCAATTACCCAAAATAGCTGTGGAAACCTAATGTCTTAGAAGTCAGCTTCCAGACCTATGTTCAGCTTCACAGTACACACAGAAATACCACTGCACTGAAGAAACAAATATTCTCAATAAGTAGAGGAATTAATACTATGCAAGCAGGTGTATATCCTGTTCCCTTCCCATCATCTTGCCAACATGTCTAATTAGACCAAGGCAGAGCACCACAATAGCATGGTTATTGGCATTGCCAAATTATTTCAAGCTGGCTCAAGTATCTTCCTAGATTACTACACTGAGTCAGGTAGAATCATAAGTAATATAAAACACTTCTTTCAGTATATTGCTGCTTGGATCATTTTGACAGCAGATTTCACAGGGTAGTCCTCCACTCTGTCTCAGACAGTGGTTTTCCATTCATAGTCAAGCCTACTAAATGCATTCTGTTTGAAAATAGTTAAGTGGAAGGTAGGATAAACATGAAGTGAAAATAAGTCAAAATAACCATAATCAATATTAATCATTGACATTTGAATGCTGTGTTACTTTTCCAGTTTTTAATGCATTGATCACATTTAGCAATTAGTAGTAAAATTAATATATAATAATTGATGATAATAAATTCCACCAGTAACCCATGGCCCTATAAGATTATATTGAAATGAACACTAAAAAGAAAGTTGCTAGACATAGAACATTTACTTTGTAATGGAAAATTTTCAATCTTTTGCTAATACTGTTGCAATCCTTTACCTTCAAGACCTGATGCCAATGATGAAAATTATTTATGTGAGTTGCTTGCTATCACATACCTAATTTTGAAGCATCACGCACAATGACTGATACTTAAAATCCTTCTCCCTGACAACTACAGGTTCAGATCAAGAACAATTGTTGCCTTTTTATAGAAACTAGAATTTTAAAGTCCAGTTGACTTCAGCAAAAAGAAAAAAAAAAAAATAACAAGGATCACTAAACTGGAAGTATTTGTCTCCAACTCTGAACATCAACATATTCAAAGTCTTGTATTTTATGGCTTATCCAGATCTAATGAATTATGAGATTAAGGTTTGAGTTTACAATGTTTGAAGAACACTCAAACTGAAACTGGGTCTTAAGCCCAAGTTTGACTTGTTATTCTTTCAGGCTTTTTTCTCTAAACTGATTCTGCAACAAGTCTGAGGGAGATGCATTCACCTTCCCTTGAGGAAGTTCTCACTGGTAATCCCAAGTTCCTTTGTGAAAATAAGTCATCACTTTCAATGAAGGTATAATTTACAATTTACCTCAGCAGGATTACCACATGAACACATTTTCAAAAATCCTAAGGTATTAAGTCACTTGCGGTAAAAGGAATGTACATTAGGGTGTGTTATAGCAATACTTTCTACTGATAAAGTACCATATTACATACTACATCAATTTTTCCAAATTATCATAACTTATATTCTGTACAAATGGAAATATCTAATAGGTCATTTGCTGTGGAGAACAATAAGGGATGATCTCAGCTTGATCTGTTGTTTAGTTTCAGGTATAATGTTAATTTGCTATATGTCTTGAAAGAGCTTCCAAGTGCAGGATTCTTGAGCAGGTTGGGGAAGAGGGAAGCTCAGAGAGATGGCTAATTACACCTCAGTGTAAATGATACAGTTGTCTAAGCCTTTATAAACATGTCAAAATATGTTGTCAACCACTCATTCCATATAAAAAGTAATACACATAAACAATTTTATGTAGTTATCACAAAAAAATCCCACATTTTCCAATAAATTAATTAGATGAAATAGGTCAATAGATAGCAAAATGTGTTTAAGAAGAGCTGCTCAGGAAAAAGTGGACAAAAATAGTTTGGTTTTCAATCACAACTCTGAAAACCAGTTTTGAGTAACAGTGTTTACACCAGCTACCAAACTAAGCTACTCCAGGTCTTACATTTTAAGATCCCCTGCAAGTTATTTAAGTCATACAGGAATTCAAAGAGTCATTGACAGTTTATATAGCTCATAATATTCTTACTAGATTTACGTCCTTTCTCTGTCCTTAGGCTAGATGTAACATGCACAGTCAGTACAAACACTGGAGTTAGTGCAGACCATAGCAAAAGAGAGAGAAGAGTTAGAGGGAGATTTTCGACTTTGGCCTATTTCTTTAGGATTCAATCTCTCCATAAATTCATACCTGTGTTTATTTGTGTTCAGAACATGCTGCAAAATCTGTATATTCTCTAAGATGAATGAGAAAACTGGTATAAAGAGTGGCAGGATGAGAAAATCGGGTTTAATTCTTTCCATTTCACGTACACCTGCTGTCGCTATGACTTTGCTGCATCTGTTGGTGGACGCTGAGAAATGATTATTTGAAAGTGGTTTGTTTTGGGGTTTTTTAATTTTATTTTAATGTAATATACTCCAATAGAAATAAAACTAGTCCATCACCAGCAGATATTGAAAATGTCATATCTAAACCCCCGCCTCCAAGCACAATCAATACAGCCTAAAATACAAAACACTAAGGTGTCCTTATAATAATTCCACTCATTACAAGATCCACACATTTTCAGCTGTATCATTAAAATTGTCTCAGCCCATATTATGTTTTACACATGCAAACAATCATATTTCTAGCATCAAAATCCATGGGAGTTAATTTATACAGGTCCAATTTGCTTCTCAAAGTTAATTTTTTGTATGCAAAATTATCTCATGGGCAAAGAAAAAAAACCACTCAAAAATTAGAAAAAACTTAAAGTTTCACACTGGGAAAATGGAAGGCCTCTCTGGATATTTAAGCATTGTTCTGCTGTGATTACAAGGAGTAGTTAAATAAAAAAAAGAGGAGCACTCACTGACTAGCAGGAACTGACTCCCTTGAGGCTTGAAACAGCAAAACATTCAGAGGGTCGCTGACTCCAGCAGAATAGCTTACTTGCTTTGAGCTAAACAGTGTTTAATGGATTGAAGCCTTGATTAATAAATTGAACTAATAACAAAGTATGAAATTAGTTTGAAAATCCTTCTGCTTTTGATTGGACTCTGTGCACAACAGTTCACAGGCATTTCTCTCCCTTGTTTAGACCACTGTTTGTTCTGTTCCTTTATGTGAAACAGAGAAAATACTAACTTCCCATTGACTCTCACTATCTAACAAAAATTCTGTTTATAAGCACATAAAGAAAAGACTAGATTTTGCTGCAAGGCAGTCAAGACACTACAGTGAATATAAATATATCAGCTACACCTCAGCATTTCTTTTCAGTGCTGACTACTTATGGAGTATGAATTTACACTGTATTTATATCCTTGCTTAGTTGTCTTCACATAAAGTGAATACATATGCACACATTTTGTAAACATAATGACTAATATTTAATAATAATGTTATATTTAGATATTAGACAATTTCAGGGAGGTGTATTTTTGTATATACCTTTTATTTACAAGACTAGGGGGTTTTTTATTGAAGTTTACAATCTATTCTCCCTGTATCAATATATTTTCCAAATTCTGCTGTACATATACTTGATATATACACGTGATATATTATTACTCTGAATTATATCACTCTTATTAACATTGGATGAGCTCTAGCACTGATAGTAAATATAAACCATCTATCTGCATTTTAATTTCTGATACTACTATAAGCCACCCTCCCAGAGATTAGCCTCTCATACAGTTTAGCACAGACCTAAAGAACATGATGGAGAGAACATCAGTTGCCACTGAAACTGGGGAACTCCATCTGAATTAAGGCTTAAGATAGAAGATGCTTGAGAAGAAAAATTATCTGAAAAAAACCACATGAAATCTGTTGGTCATATCCCAGTTTGTTAAAAGACTGATAATTTAATTAACCATGAAGTAGAAAAAAATTATTTCTGTGCATGTAGAAATTAAATGCAACAGCTAACAGTTAAGCAAACCAGACTAAAAGTCTATTTTAGTTACCTCAAGACTTGCTTTTGAGATAATACATGTTGAAGAATACGTTACAGCCTTGTGGTGAGCACTTATATTTCTTATGGAGAAAACTGGCAAATGCTCTTATACAGACTCCTCAATTTATTTTCAGAGACTGAAATAGGTTGCTAAACTTTTTGTTGCTTATTGAGGTATACTGAATAACCACCTTTTTCTTTTTAGTGACTTTACTCCCATATTTTAAAGGTAGCCTTTCTATTTTAGGATTGTGTTTATCGAAAAGCATCTATTCTATTTGTAGTTTTGTGTTTAATAATAGGTCAAAGCCTCTGGGGATTCACAGTTAAATGAATTCCATCCTGGGGAATCCTGTGTACTGAGAAAGCCAGACTAATTAACATAATCAAGCATGTCTCTGTAAAACCAGGATCTGAAACTACAGTGATGTCATATCCCATCATAACACTCTCTTAAAATGCTGCAATGTTGAAACTGGCAATACAAGTGTGGTAAAGACTACATAGCCATTATGATGCATGTGGTTTGCAACTCTGTCAGCTTGGAAGCCAGTCTAATATTTGTAAGGTAAATTTTTTGCTTTTTGGAGAAAGTAAATAACTTTAACTTTGTAGCTGAATATATCATGATGAAACAATGTGGGTTTATAGATTCACATGTTTTAACAATGGAGCCATCGCTGATTTGAATCTCAAGGCTCATCAAGTTTTACCCAGCAGCTTCTGGACCAAGCCCAGAACATACTGCTGACCTGGATTTAGAGACTTTAAATGGTGATCAGTTCAGTGCCCTCTTTATTTTTTCAATCTTTTAATTGTTTCAAAGTAGGATTATTTTTTTTTTTAATTCTGAATTAATCTTTTATCAGGTTCCAATCTTGCTATTTTACTACCTCTACTTATTTAAACAATTACCTTCACTTCACAATCTTTTTTCCTTCATGAAGGTGTCTAAAAAAATCTCTAAACCTTTCTGATTTTTACAAGCTAAACTGTTTAAATCTTATGTTAGAAATGTACTCCAAACTGTAATGTTCTTGTAGTTCTTTTTAGAAACCTTTAAAATTTGTCAGCAGCCTTCTTACAGAATGATTATTTAAACATATTGAACCATAACGTGTTCCAGGATTGGGTGCACTAAAATGATAATAACAGCTTCCTTACAACTACCACTATGATTAGTTTGTCTCAATATTCCACAAGGACTCTGTCACACCCAAAAAATACATTCAGTAATCCTTCAATCCATATCTGCAC
Organism: Antrostomus carolinensis; assembly: GCF_000700745.2. Classification (NCBI taxonomy): domain Eukaryota; kingdom Metazoa; phylum Chordata; class Aves; order Caprimulgiformes; family Caprimulgidae; genus Antrostomus; species Antrostomus carolinensis. The sequence continues at coordinate 17,479 of NW_010286542.1, forward strand.
ACTGACTTCTCTGTATGAATACTGCTGAGTAGCTGCATCATCTTGCATTCAGTTGTATAAATTGTGTATTATTAAGTGATCTACCCTATAAAATTGACCTATCCTTATCTCTTGCTGAGTGCAAATACACTAAGTTTTTCAAGTATCCCCATTTTTGGGACAAAAAAGGGTAATCTACTGTTATGATCCACATTAGGATCATCTCCTTCCAGTAACCTTAAAGCATTTTTGATTCCCAGGCTACTCCTGATTAATATCTCACAAGCTCTTAAATACAAGTTGTAAACCTAGATACTGGCTGGACCAGAGAAACAGTAGCTATAGAGCCTGCAGGTTATGAGGAGAATTAGAGATAACATTAACATATTCTGGTGAAAACTTTTCATTTCAATATACTAGTGTTTTCCATTTCTAAAGAATATGCTTCAATTAACGTCCAATACTACTGAAAGTAAAATATACAGCTCGGCTTTGTACACATATGATATATGTAGACCAGCTACCACGTTTTGAATTAAGATGGTGTTGTTATCCAGGTATATGAGGCATACATATATGAACAACATTAATATTTGAGACAGATTTGTATCATGGTGATACTCCATGGATTCCGTTTTTAAGATGGATGTTCAAACAAATCTCACCTTTCAATTTACTGTATCTACCAGAGGTATCACGAGATACCATAAAGTTTTAAAGATTTGACATAGCCATGTGTTCAGCTTTGTAAAATGGCAGGTAAGTCTACCAGTAGCAATTTGGAAAGAATAAAAATATAGTAATTAAAACAATAGTGAAAAAACCACTTTAAACAATTAATTAATATTTCATCAAAGCTTGTGACTAAAGACTAAATATGCTTCTATGCTTCTAATATCATTGAAGGCAACAGTATGTGCTCAAGTGCTTTGTGGAACTGGAAATTTTCATAAATCAAGGTGAGCTATTTGAATCTACTCAGAAGAGAGTATTTTAATATTCAACACTAGCCATATGAAAATTTTCAAAAACTTGAAAACAACATTTGTATTTAGCAGAACAAAATGATGCAACAACAAAGTTGCTACTTAAAGCACAAGCAAGTGTATGTTTTTCCCAGAGGGATTTTGAGAAGTTTGAACTCTGCATATCTAAAGTATAGGCTGTATTTATCATTACTAGAACTGTTCCTATTGGAGAACTGGAGAGTTCATGCTGCTAGTTTTAACTAATAGCATCATAATAAAAAAGGAATTGCCTCAGTGCAAATAAATGAAATGTTAGACCAATTCACTGTTGAAGTACAGAATGAACACAGATAAACAGTGCCTGGAGAAGCAGCCTCAGTAAATAACTTATTTTAACGGGAAAGATAAGAATCAACTGTTCTGAATATACAAAGCCAGTACTCTACACTGATTCTGTAGAACACCTGCATTGACACACTGTTCTTGAGCAACTGGAGAGATTCTTTAGTTTGTTTGCCATTATGTTTTCAGCTAAGGGTTTAAACAGCTTCTTTTCATGATCATTGTTGACACCCAGGGTGATGGGGAGAACAAGAACAAAAGGATAAACTTTTTGCAAAGTGGACCTAGAAACTTAAGAGTACTGAATACAAAAAGTCCTTGAATTTACGTAACCACTACTAATAAAAAAAAGTTCAGGGAACAGAAGAAATACATTGGTGATATTCTGGTACATTCTTCAGCCATACCTTTGATGTGTCAATAAAGAAATCCAAACTGAATCTAAAATGTGTGGTATGCGTTATTATTTAGTGATACCTGCTGGAACAACCTTGAAGAGTTAAAAGAAGAATAAGGATATGGCAAAAACAAAAACGTTAAGTTAAGAACTGAGGCGAAAGCTACATGTGGGATATTTTTGAAACAAAAAAGACAATATACCTGGAGGTGAAACATGTGATTGCCTCTAAAGATTTCTAATGAAATACCGTATTTCTAACACACAGTATACCTTTAGACATAAGGAATGCATAAACTTCCTTTTTCTTATTTCTTTCCTGCATCTCCTCTACTCAATGATCTTTTAATCTTTTTTTTCTATTTTTTGTAAAAATTATTCTATATTTCACTCTCTTTTTGTGTAATAAGTTTATTATACTTCTCTCCAATTTCATTTTCTTTTACTCTGCTTCATGTGCCTAATCTTGCTGAGCCTTTGCCTTTTGCCACATCTGCTTCCTTCTTCAGCACTTGAGCTTTCTATAGCTTTTTAATAGTTTAAGTAAGACTCTGGCCTCAGATAATCATGTGGGCTGCACTACCAGTGGAGCTCCACAAGTAGTGAGGCTGCTGTCTAACACAAATTAGTGGCTACAGGAAAAAGCAAACCAGCAGATTATACTAAGGCAAGCACTGAGAGGGAGATATGCCCAGCCAAATACATTTCACATATGCAGAGATCTGTCCCTGAACTGCTCCCAGATTTCTCCTTCCATTGGCTCTCCCAGACATGATGTAGGAGTTCAAAGGCCGTTGCCTTTTAAGCTCACAGCATATTCCTACTCTACAATCTCAGACATATTTTCCTCTTCAGTCCCTCTCCAGGTATAGCTGTTCCTCACATATCTTTCATTTTACTTCATGCACAAACCATACAGATTCCCACAAGAATTTCTCAAACAGTATTTCTCAATATCAGCTCATAAATCCTTACCCTTTTCTAATGCAAGTAGCTCCTGGCTTACATGAAATGCTGTTTGGTTTATCTAACAGTAACTGTAATCATCTCACTTTCCTACGGTCACCTGTACTTGTAAACTCGTTCTCCGTTCCTCCCCCTTCTCATGAATAACTTTCCAGGTTCCCTCTGACAGTGTTCTTTCCCTTGTTCCCTCCCATAATCCCTTACACTCTCCTCCCCAGACAAACTTTCAAACTCTGGACTTCCCTATTAGTTTGCCTTATAGCACTAGATCATCTCTCTTTTCCAAAATGTAGACTAGAACAGGATATAATTTTCCTGTGTCCATCAGCAATGTACTTTCAAAGAAGAAGAGACTGAAATACAGAGGTGGGTTTTTCTTCACCCCCATTTTTTAAGAAAAAGCATACCATCAGCCCTACAGGGGAAGCAGAATACCCTTCACACCTTTTTCCTTAATCCTTTCTGAAACCCGAGGTCCAGTGAATTCACCCCAGCTCTTGAACCACAGCTGCCCTGTGCAGGCATCACCGCCCCACCCCT
>NW_010286543.1:0-13885 GCF_000700745.2 Antrostomus carolinensis
CCCTGCCCATTTCTCCAGCCTGTCCAGGTCAATTAAAAACAAGCAAAAAGAGTGTAAAACAGTCCCAAGACTAATTCAAATAGGCATACATTCCACACTTCTGATCCTGGATATTAGATGAAAACAAAAAATGGAATTATTTCCTGCTAGTACCATCAAGAAGCAAAAATATTTACTTAGGGTTTCTTCATAGTGTAAATCCAAAGTCCGAGATGATTCTTACTTTTTAAATGGATAATATATACAAAATAGGAAGCCAAAGAGCTCCCTATGGAATGCATAAATAAGCCTTTAATAACCTGTAATTTAATAACATTCTTACAGTTACAGTAATTCACTCTGCTTTGAATGGGCTCTCCCTAAGGCTACCAATGAAATTGTTTCCGAAATGTCCTCTCCCCTAACACAGACGTAGATGGAAAGGCTCAGGGATATCAACAAACCACGAACCTGCCATCAGGTTCATATTTTGCACAATTAAATTTGTAACCCAACCACCAGTTCCTTGGCTCATGTCAATCAAGACAGTTTTGCAGATGTTTATGGAGGGAGTATCCTGCTATGGGTGCCCAAGCACTGGTGGGGATCTCCAGCAGTAGTCCCAGGGCAAAAGTGTGCTTCATGAATCCTAGATTTTCAGGGCTGCATAACACTTTATTTTGAGAAAGAAAAGAATGTTTTACCTCAAAATATCTACTTTTTTAGTGAAAAGACACTGTTTTTCCAAGATTTGTAATGTATGTGTTAATATAGAAGCTAATCCAGCCTTTATCACTTCTCTGTAAATGAACTTTGAGACTTTAAGTTAATCTACACAGAGAACAATCTCCTCTCTCAGTTACACATGTCCATACCTGAGCTAAGGTATCTGTACATCACATGGGTTAGTGAGCCTGAGTAGGTACTGAGAGGAAAAGATGAGAAACCTACACTTTGAACTCCATCAACTACCAACCACTGTTGATCTGGAGATTAAGGTATGTGTGTTTCCTCCATGAAATCTTTCTCATTGTACACAATTGGGGTTTTAAAATAAAAATAATACCCAAATCCCTCAGAATACTTCCCTACTGAGAAGCTTGGCATCAAAAATGAGTTCATATAGCATATGAACAGATGTAAACACACATTAACAAATGTGTACTGATATGCTAATTCACCTGGCAAATGAACTTTTCACTGTAGTATGATTTTTCTTATGAAAAGTTCTGTATTTTAAATATAAGTCTGGAGGACAACTCTTTCTTTTCATTTCAGATCTCTTATAGTATATGGAACGCAATCTTTGGGATCTCATCCAAATTTGAAAATTTAGTGAGGCTTTTAAAAGATGATAATTAATATCATGTTACTCTTAACAAGGTCAGAATCTAAGGGTTTATATATGTTCATGGGTATTTATAAGAAAAAAACTAATTTTCTTTGTGAAAGAACTTTTGACCAGGTAAAACGTAGATGGAAACTTCAGTATCCTACAATGAAAACATTTTTCTTTTTATGGGAATGCAGTGATTTTTCTGTTTTCCCAATGGGATTTGAATTAGTTTAGCAAAATGTAGTTTACCCATAACAGCTGCAGCCTGCACCTGTGCAGTATTTCAGAAAATCATTAGGAATTGTATATTATTTTTTCATTGCTATGTTGTGGGGGAAACAAATGGACAGAAAGTGGTAACTGAGATGTAATGATTAAGAAACTAATGCAATATCAGTTTGAAGAGGTATTTATTTTTTGAAGTATATAACTAAATGTACAAATGAATCAAGTTTAAGGAACAAAAATTACGTATTTTCACACTCTCTTCTGAACTGAAACAGCAACTAAACTGGATATAGAATGTTTGATGCTTCTAATTTCTTTCCAAGTGAAATTGCAACCTTTTTTAATTTTTTTGTTTTCTTTTTAGAATCAGTGATAAAGGTCTTTACTTCATTCCAGACTTTAAAGATATGGACATAGAGAAGCCTGATATGTGGTGATTCAGTCAGTGGGTGACTTAAACTCCCATGATACTATATCAGCCCTCGGTGAATTGGACAGGGGAGGGTGCCACAAGGGTTTCAAAGCTTAATCTTGCCAGATGCCCATCTCCCCAACCTGCATTCAATTCATGGTGGGCTATAAGTACTCATTGCACTAAGGAAACTGGATTGTGCATTTTAATATCTGCAAGGGTTATATTCAGTCCTGGTTTGAGAGGCAGGGGCTGCCTCAGCATGAACCACACCAGGTCAGAAAGTGTAGGGTGCACATGGAAGGGGACAAGAAGCAAACAAAGCCACTCTGTGCACCCCCCATCACCAAACAAACCCGTGTTTGTCTCCTCTCTAATGTGTTTTGTTACCAACAATGTCAGATGGCACAAGCCATGCCTTGGAAATCCAACACTTTCCCTGAATTCACAATCTCCCTTTTGGTCACAAAAATGAGCCAATGACCATAAATTTCTAACAGTATTGTTGTAACTGCATTTGCACCATTTTAGCATTTGCTAAAGACAGAAAATAAAAATAAATTAAGTATACTAACATCCATTTTTTAAAGAGGTCTATGGCAAGCTGCCCAGAAAATAAATGTAAGTGCATCCCAGTTTAAAAAAAAAAAAAAAAAAAAAGGAGAGAAAATAAAAAAAGAACAGAATGCCTTCCTATTAAATTCAGATACAGTAACAATCTTATTTTAGGTTTTTCAAACCAGGACATAGCTACAAAGAAATCACTTAAAATAAAACATAAAAAGAATGAAAGCTATTAAAGACTGTCAGTAGGCTTGACAAGTTAATGAGGGTTAGATTATGAGAGTATTATTGTTTTAGCAGAGTATTATATTCCACTCAGATTCTCCTCCTGACTTCATAGACAAAACTTGCTCAGAAATCTGTGCCAACTATTACATTAGGTTAATGGGACCCTGACACGCAAAACAAGGCAATGCAGTCCTGTTGACCTACCACATAGGAAAGGGATACTGTAGCTACAAATTCAGAGGAGACACTAGACAGTTTTTTTTTTTTTTCTTTTGAAATGAAAGAATAAGGTAAAGTGATAAAAAATATCTCTAATACAGTGAACACCAATTAATTAATTGTTGTACTCCAGCAATGTACATCGTTGTGCCTAAGTGAAGCAGACTTTTTTTTCCCCTGCAATATTCTTTTATCTTTAAAAAAGGTAGAATATTTCCTAGAAGACCCAAAAGCTGTGAAAGTCTCCTAAAGATATTGCTTTCACTAGTACTTTCTTGAGGATCTGAAAATAGGTGCCTCTGTTTTCCTTTCTCTTAACTTAAAAGACAAGTATAATGCTTTTGAGCCTAGGCACATAAACAGCACACCTAAAAACTGCTAATGTGTTTAAGTTCCAAAGAAGTCACAATTACTTGAACTTTTGTTCAAAACCACAGCTGTTGCATTGTTGCTATTTTGTTTCACATTATCATCCTGTGGCTAATGCATTCCCTTTGAATGTAAAAATTTTATACTGAAATGTCTTAAGCCTGACAGGATTTATAGCCACAACCTCAGTTCCTGGAACTGTATACTTGAATGTCTAGTTCAAGACCCACAGAACAGGAGTAGCAAATAACTCAGAACTAGGAATATAGGAGGCATGTAGGACATCCTGGGAAGTAGTACCAGACAGCAGAGGCCACCACCAGCAGACATGATCCTGTGGCAGGGATGGGCTGCACTGGACATACAGGCGAGTTAAATGGGCAATTCACTAAAGCAATTGCTATAGCTCTTCTCAGCTGTGGTGGATTCATATCTCTTTTTGGTTAAGTGATGCATGTCCCGTATCTAACTGAGATTTTTGATCCTTTTGTGAGCTTGCATCCAGCTCAAGTGCATCGTTCTGATCATTTTTCTTTTGGCTACTTAGAAGGAGGAAATATTATAAGGAAGTCAATCCCCCAGAAAGAAGGACTGCAAGATCTTTCTTTACACATCCTTTTGAGGCTTTGGTGAGATTCATTGGCCTAGAAAGGGAAGATGACTCTCTACCACTGTCACTATGTCATTTGCACAGAAGATGGGACTGATGTAAGTGTTTTTTCTCTATTTTATCATGTTTCTCTTTTGATTATCACCTCTGTCTGTTTGTGGCTATTGTTAGTGGGATGTTCTGCTTTTTATACTGACTGCTTGTAGCCTTTGCCCTGCTATGCCTTCCCTGTAAGAAGCTACTCTGCTGCATAACTAATTAATAATGCAATTTATACCCATTAGTTTCAGTTTGGTCTTTATCTGGCTTAACCCCTTAATCATTAACCCTTCTTTCCTCTCTCTGGCACAAAGCTTGCTTCACTTCTCTCTTGACTGATGCACCTATTTGAACAGCTGTTCCCTTCCCCCTTTGTGCCTGTCTCTCCTTTTCCTTCAGACACAAGTGTGCCTTTGTTGTCTTGTCATAGTTGAGATCAAGAGATCTGAACCAATTTCAGCAGTCCTTAATCAATGACTTACAGGACAGTCACTTGATTAAGGGAACTTAGATCTATAATGTCTGACAGTACACATGAAGCTTGCCTGTATCCAGAAAGGAGGTTGCACTGTTCTTCCAGTTAATGCTACTGTTTTCTGATTTTAAAATATACATATTCTAACTGTGCATCTTTTCCTACCCTTTTCCACGTCCTGATGATTTTAAAACCTAGTATCAGGAAATAAATAATAAATAGCATTTTTCTAAATAGTTTAATACTTTAAGAATTAAGTATGCATCCCTCTTCAGTTTCCTTTACAATGATTTTGTACTGTAATATATTTCTTCTGTTTACAGGAAGAGAATAATTCATCTCTGTAAAAAGATTATTTTTATGGCTGTATGTGTGTGAATATAGATTACGGAGAGAGACGGGAAAAGTGAGTTACATTTGGACAAAAAACTCTGGTGAATGAGTAGCACCTAACTTTTAGGTAAAGGCAATTATTAAAGGAAAAAAATTGACTTAACTACACTGAGGAAAGATTTATGAATGGAACTGTATATGTGGCAAAACTAATTTCACCTGCTTTTGTTGGAGAGCTTGGTCTTTCAAGCTGTGTCTGGGCAAAGAGCCATTTTTAAAGGCTTTTAAATCATGTCAACAGAATGCAAATCAAGCAAAAAATTTGAAACACCGGTACACTAGGTACAGAAAATGTTAAAGCTTTGTGCAACATTCCATTTTATCACAACACTATAAAATTTTTCACTTACCCATAGTATTTCAGAACGATAGCACAAGTGCATGTGAACTTTTCCTATAAACTGCAGGTTGATCAGCTTTGCTTTGGCAGCAGCATTTGTTTAATCAGCCTGCACTGACATTTTGTGAAAGACACTCATGCCATAGTATCCTGAGAGTGTGGCCTCTCTGGATTTTATTCTTGTTTGATCATTGCTCAGATGTTCCCCCCACCCCATTACTCCTTAAGCTATGCTCTGTGGTTTTTTACTGATGGTATTTAAGCTGACATAGCAGATGAAATGACAAGCAAACAAAGCCACAGAAGCTCCTCTGCTTACAGCCAGCCTCATCTTTGACAGTTTGACCTTGTCCTGCTAATTTTAACTGTCATGCCAATTGGATTTGAGAGTCAAAGCACAGATGAAATCAGTAATACAGAAATATTGTTCACAATTTATGTCCATGTTCCTGTTTACAAGGAGAAAAGGCAGAAAGAAATCATGTTGCCAAGTCAAGTTTGAGGACATGGAGGTCATTTTGCCAATAGATGTATTCACATGGAAAGAATACTATTAAGTTTCAGTCTGTGAAATAAGCTTACCAGACTGCAAAGAATAGATCAAGGTCTTCTGTAGTAGAAAATTATAAATGTAGTCCTATCAGCAGGAGTAACTTCTACAAACCTCTCTAATGACTGAAACAATGCACTCTAATTTGCTTGTGATGAACAGTGTAGCAACTGTTTCTTCACTACATTTTCCTCATAATGTTTCTTGTATGGATTTTGAAAGTTAATTTGGATATCGTTTGTTTCTAGTCATTCCTATGGTTTCCTAGCAGTGCCTCTCAAAACCACCCTTTTATCTCCACATATTATAGTCTTATACCCATTTAAATATATACGTGTATTATATACCTATATATGTGTACATACTTAAAATTCAATAACTTTTAAATTTCTTTTTATTTTAATATTTGCGGAAAGCTTCAAAAGCATTCTGTGTTTTAATAAATTTGTCACTTTTGTAAGAGTGGTATGAATAAATGCTGAGTTTCAGATAGGCAGATGAAGAGTGGAATACAACTACAATTTCTTCCTTGTTAAACTTACTGTACTCAGGGCATTCAAAATCTCTATGCCATCTAACAAGAAAGTGTCATTTGAGATCCTGTTGCCAGGAGAAACAAGAAAATCACTGTGGCGATAAGAGAAATTAGGCAGGAAGAAAGGAAAAAAAATAATATTAATAAGAAAGTAATCATATTTCTCTATATTCTATTCTGTCTCAGCTGCCAATTTCTTCTAATTAACCTGCTGAGTGAATTGGTATTTATTTATGACATGAATTCATGGGAAGAAAAAATCTGACTCATGTCACTGGGGGCTTCCATAGGAAAGTTCCTGGTTTTGCAGGAACTAGAAAATCTCCAGTATCTGTTATTATGCTTAGAAATTTTCACAAGGACTTAGAAAAGGAGGTTTTTCAATTTTTCTCTTTAACATTTTCTGATAGAACAACTATTGATCAAATCTAATACATCTTCCTCTGTGCTTCACTCCTATTGAGTTTGTGTTTACACATGGTTTTTTGCTCCTCAGTAAAATATATGACAGAAACAAAACCAAATCTTGAACAGTTCCTTCCCCATCTGTATACAGAGCTGTCATCTCAATCAGTGACTGATACAATCATGAGTTTCTGAAGATGTAAGAACGATACTGACTAGCAATTGCAGGCACAACGGGTATAAAATACATTCAGCATTTATCTGCATGATGGTAACAATATTCGATTCATATCTGAGCTTTTAGTAAAGGGGTTAGCATTGTGTTGTTTGTTTGTACAGTTTCTTGACCCCTGCTGGAGATTCCTGAATGAGACCACTATAGAAATTAGAAATAATGATTCAACCGAAGCAAAGGTGCTTTGTTCTCATTCAGACATGCTTTTTAAAGGTACTGTCAGAGCCTTGATATAGTCATTTATGGCAGAGGTCTATAGAGAAAGCTATCATATAGGTAATGGATTTTAAAGAGATGGCAAAGATACAAAGACAGAAAAATATAACAAATCATCCGTTAGAGAGAATAATTATAAAAAGTTTATGACTTATACAAGCAAAAACCTAACATGTTCATGGTTCTGGCTGATTCTTTTTCTTACAATGTGGCAAATTAAGAGTCTATTACTCTTCCTTAACAACATGGACTCCATAGCTATTGAAATCAGTGGACTTGCAGAGGTATAACACTGGTGTAAGGGAGCAAAGAATCAGACTCTCATTTTCCTGTTGGTATACAATCTAAGGGATTCAAAAGAGTCTTTTTTGGTCATATATCTATCCTAATACATAAGGGAAGAAATGGTCCTACATACCTGAGCAAAAGGATGTCATAATTCAGCTGATGGTAACAACAGCTCCAATCTTTCTTTTCAGCATTGTGGCAAACAGAAGACATCAAAACACAAAGAATAAAGAAAATCCAGGGACTTTTGTTATTTCCTATTATGATTTGGTTTTGTGCATAATAGCACACTTCCACAGAATGAATGATTTTAACAACATGACTGAAATAGATCCGCATAAACCATGTATGTATTTTCCTTTTAGAGAAAAAAATATGCAAGTTGAGTGGTTATGAAATTTCCCAGCAGCTCAGATAAGATTACTGCATTGAACTTTTAAGGAATCTGACTTAACTTGTAAAAGAATAAAAATTGATTTTAACTCATTTCTTTTTTTTTTAATTGCTGTCCAGTCCTTGAGAACCTCATTAATTTCCTTTTAAACTCATAATGACTGAGTTAGCGCAGAGGCAGAGCACAACTACTTCCTTAAGTTCCATTTATATGGAGTGTCATAGTATGCATAACTACCATGCCCTTCTAGTACATGCACAATCAATCTACCTGGCAGTTCAGTAATGTCAGAGATATCTAATACAGTAGTGTAATACAAAGGTGAAGGGAGAGTGATGCCTCAGTATTTTTGGTTTGTTTGTTTGGGGTTTTTTTGTACTTATCGTATAGAATTATAGAATATCTTAAATTGGAAGGGACTCATAAAGATCACTGAGTCCAACTCCTTACTCCTCACAGGACTACCTAAAACTAAACTGTATGATTAAAAGCATTGGACAGATGTTCTTTGAACTCTGTCAGGCTTGGTGTCGTGGTCACTTCTCTGGGGACCTTGTTCCAGTGACCAACCATCCTCTCAGTGAAGAACCTATTCCTAGGTTACTGCTGGAGCTGCAAAGCAGCTTTGAGGAGAAGGACCTGGGAGTCCTGGTGGACAGCAAGTTAACCATGAGCCAGCCATGTGCATTAAGAAGAGTGTAGCCAGAAGGTTGAGGGAAGTTACCCGCCCTTTCTACTGTACCTTAGTGAGGCCACATATGGAGTACTGTGTCCAGTTCTGGGCTTCTGAGTTCAAGAAAGACCAGGAACTGCTGGAGAGAGACCAGCAGAGGGTTGCAAAGATGATTAGGAGACTGGAGCAGCTCTCTTATGAGGAAAGGCTGAGAGACCTGGGACTCTTCAGCCTGGAGAAGACTGAGAGGGGATCTTATTAATACTTATAAACATCTAAAGGGCAGGTGCTGACAGGGTGGGGTCAGACTTTTCAGTGGTGCTCAGCAACAGGACAAGGGGCAATGAGCACAAACTGGAACATAGGAAGTTCCATCTGAAGGTGAGGAAAAACATCTTTACTAAGGGTGCCACAGCACTGGAATAGGCTGCCCAGAGAGGTTCTGGAGCCTCCTTCTCTGGAGACATTCAAAACCTGCCTGGATGCTTTCCTGTTTAACCTGTTATAGGTGAACCTGCTTTGGCAGGGGGGTTGGAGTAGATGATCTCCAGAGGTCCCTTCCAACTCCTACCATTCTTTGATTCTGTGATTCTGTTTCTACTATAGCAGCCAAAAAGTAGTCCACCTATCACAAGCAGTACAGAACATCAGTTTTAGTTCCAAACTTTGTGAGTTTTTTTCACTCCACAGAAACTCATATCCTAGCTATTACTTCAATATCTTTACAGTCATTTAATCCCCTTTGAGGCTTTTAGGTGGGAGGAGTCATTACAGACAGCAGTGATGAGTCAATTTATAAGTATATATTAAGCACTTAATAGAATCTAACAATCTATCATAACGTGTCAATTGATAATGTTAAACTAGTAAAATATTGAGACATGAAATCTTTGGGATGATTCTTATGTACAGCAGTCAGCTTTCAAACATACACACACTCAAGGGAGAGAATTTTAAAGGCAGACTTAAAACAGCTGCAGGTTTTAGAAAATATTCTTTTTGCTCCAAAAGAATATAGAAGTGCCATCATTCAGTGAAGTTTCATCCTGAAATAAGATTTCCATTGGCACAGACTGCTTTTTTTAACAGCTTTGTTGGTGCATTGCCTATGCCAGAGTAAATTAAGAGAAGTTCCATGACATAGAGCAGAATAGTTTTGTTTGATAGGCATACATTTGGCGAAGATGAGGAGACATAACTGGAGGAAAGAACAAGATGACAGAATCTATGAGATAGGTTGTGAATTTAAGTTTTGACACTTATTGCTGTGTAAACTTAGACTTGTGCATGGCCAGTCCAACTGACTCAGTAGAACTACTGAAGTGATCTGAATTAATATTGTCTGTAAGCTTTGTAGCATTGGTGCCTCAGACCAATAAAGATCCTACCTTTTTTTTTTTTTGTATTCTCATGTAAAATGTGCTTTGTAGAGTAACAGTACTGTTTTTAAAAGGGAAGATCATACTGTATAAAGACTAAAAATGTTTCTCTACTGTCATCACTTTGAGGTTGAACTCTAATATGGGACTCAGGGGACTACTGCAGCCTCCTTCTTCCCCTTTCAACCTGCTGTGACCAGTCTAGGCTCTACTGATCTCAACTCAGCTACCAGGAAAATCTGAGTTCATGACTCTAGGCCAGTAAAGAGTGGCTTGCAAAGTGAGCCAATTATTTTCAGTGATACCATTTATTACAGATTATTTTATCTAAACGCGTGTTCTTGTAACTGATCTTTAGTTCCTTTCCCTAAAGCAAGTGCATAATCCACCAACAGCCTGCCAAATGTTCAAGCTCTGAACATACATTTCATGGACAGTGACCCATCCCTCCAAGCCTGTCTTGGGGAGGCATTCAGGATTTCCTATTCTTTGAAAATACTCTGGTGTGGGCAGATTTCATACTCAGGAGCTCCCCTCTTAGACAAACTTGCCATAAGCATCTGAATAGTGCAGGGATCCAAACTACCTGTTGTAAGGCATTTTTCTAACCAAACCTTAAAGAGAGAAGAGTGAAATATTAGTTAAAAACCACCGGAACAAATCTATCTCACAATAAGATCTACTAATTAGAAGGGATCAAAGCTCCATTCTTTTGATCTGCTTTACTTTTGTAAAGTAAAGATTGTTTTAATTGCGGGAATCATTCTGGCCAGTGTTAATTCAGTAATAACATATCAGGTCTGTTTTCTCACTATTATTTTTTCATAACACCATTTTCAATCTGTCATATAGGCTTACGTACATACACATTGCCAGTCACAAGCGACGTTCCTCAGAGCTCAGTGTCGGGGCCAGTTCTGTTTAGCATCTTTATCAATGATTTGGACAAGAGGATTGAGTGTGACCTCAGTAAGTTCACAGATGACACTAAGCTGAGTGGAAGCGTTGACCTGCTGGAGGTTAGAAAGGCTTTGCAGTGGAATCTGGACAAGATGGGCTGCAACCAACTGCATGAGGTTCAACAAGGCCAGGTGCTGGGTCCTGCACTTGGGTCCCAACAACCTATGCAATGTTACAGGCTTGGGGAAGAGGGGCTGGAAAGCTGCCCGGCAGAAAAGGACCTGGGGGTATTGGTTGACAGGCAGCTGAATATGAGCCAGCAGTGAGGCACCACTAGGACAGCTGCTGAGGTGAGCTGTGTTCTGCACTGGGTGTGCCGGAGCCGGCTGGAGCTGGCTGTGTCCGGCACTGGGCAGCCCTGCCCCTCCTCACAGAGGCCCCTGCAGCCCCCATCCTGCTGCCATCACCTGACACAACTTGCACCCAGTACACACCCTGTAGCAAGGGTGATCTCTTACCACTGTAATCTCATAACTTGCACAGTTTTGGACACTGGCCGTGTTGAAGAAATAAGCATCATCTACCCAATATGGAGCCAATATCATAAAGATATGCCCAAGTTACTTTTCCCACCTCCTCCATTTCTAATTTAACAAGCACAATCCACATCTCCAATTCACATGGCAGAAACAATATCCAAACACCCTATTCCTCCTTGGAGTTGGCTAAGCATTTGGATGTAGAGCTGTGATGGAGTTATTCTTGAGATACGTGGGGTTTTATGTCAGACATTTTGGGGCTAAAACCAAATACCTAACCAGCAAAATCATGATTTTTAACCTCTTTTTTGATAATATTCTGAACTTTTTGAGGTATTATCTTGTAGAGAAGCTGAAAGAGAAAAAAAATCACTCTCTTTAAGTACAACAAAAAGCAATTAGTAATGTAACAAATGAGAAAGTACCTAAGCAGTAGGAACCATGATCTAATTAAGGTTTATAATTAGAAATAAATTGAGATTGAAAAGAGAAAAAACCATCAGAATGCTTAATGTCAGAAGGAAATAGTTGTCAGATTAGTTAATATATTCTCAGGGGTAAACAGGCTACCGAGCAATAAAGATAGAATAATATATGAACAATGCAGATGAATGTTGCATTAAATGCAACCAAAGGCACAGAAGAGAAGAGTACCCTGCAGTTATTCAATCTCAAATATAAATATTACTTACAAAGCATACAAAATAATGAGGAGAAACAAGGAGTGAAAGAAAATAACTCAGAACTAGCAGTGGAGGATAAAATTGGAAATTTCAATCTAACAATACAGGACACATAATGAGGAAATTCCAGTGATGAGTAGCAGTGGAAAATTAAAAGCTTTCTAAAACATCTCTGATGTACTCAAGAATCAGCTTTTATACTACTTTACTAGTAAAGTAGAAAACTATACTAGTTTATTTTAACTAATTCTTAGATTCAAGGAATGCTATTCTAGCTTTTTACATTTTTTAATTAACTTTAAATTTCCCATGCTCTAATCTCTGTTTTACTCTATATTGAAATTAAAATTATTCACCATTAAAAAGATTCAGAGATAAATGTGTCACAAAAGGCTGGTTATCCACATACTACTGCTTAAAGTTGGGTGACATTTTAAAAAAAAAAATAATTTTCCTTCTGCAGTACTAAATTCTGAGAATCAATGTTCTGTAGGAATGCAGCAATTTAATTGAAATTATCAGGCAGGCATCCAGACTGACCGTCTCGGTGAGGCTGACCATCCTGGCCAGCCTTGGTCTTTTTAGACCGGTAGTGTCCAACTTTCCTGTGCTGCCCAACAGAATCTTATTTCCTGCACAGCTAGCTGTGGTTATACTTCTTCATTATTTGTTTATTTAGTAGAGATGATGAAGACTGCAATCAACCTAGTATACTATGGATCAGAAAAACTGTGGATACATATAAGAAAGATAAGTTTTGAAGTTATTACAATGAAAGACAAAACTGATTCCTTTATGGGATCTGCCTCAGAAAGACAATAAACATAATTGTCACAAGACCTGTAAAGACACAGTATAGTTGGGAGAAAATCTGACTAATACTAGACGATAGCGTGTCTAAGACTTTGTCCTAAATGTGAATGTAGGTGTACTGCAGAACTGTCCTGGAAGACAGCAGGTGAGGCTATATTGAGTGGTCTGGGGCATGAGGTAGGATCTCAAAATTGAACAACTGGTGTAAATTTTTACAATTGCTATGAGTTTGAGAGCAGTTAGTCTGTGAGCCACTTGCAGAAATATGTGACAAAAAACCCTGCGTTTTTAGCAGTTCTCTTCAGTACTAAAAATATTATTTTTTCCTTTAATTTATTCTGCACATACCATTCCAGATTCTGGAGCCTGTAGTTTCTAAGTATACATATTATTTTTTCTTCAAAGACCTTACTGAAAGTTAAATTGTAATTTAGCAAATGATGGTGTAACCAATATGGAATCATGCAGAAGAGAGATCTGAAAGATGGGGAGGATGACAAAGGTGACACAAAACCTGGGGAAGTGAAAAAGCATTGCTTAAATATTTGTGAGGCACATGAATTAATCTGAATCAACATCTGCTGTTGATGCTGTAAGAGCCGAAGCTGCAAGTGGCTTCAGCTTTGAGCAATTAATTCCTGACCTTGAGTGAAAAAAAAAACAACAAAGCAGACCAACAAGCAAGAATGTGCATGAGATAAGGAATGGGTCTGTACTGTAATTAGTAACCAGTAAGAAGCAAAAGAATGGCTCGTGAACAGGTGGAATTATCCAATCATGTCAATTGTTTAGGCGCGTGTGTGATAAGCAGTAATGAATCAAAAGTGAAAGAATGCTGCATGCTTAGGGCGTGGAGGGGGAAAAAAGGATATATAAGCAGTGCAAAGCTTCAATAAAGTGCTGATGCCTGATGCCTGAAGACATCTCAGTGTTGGTCATTTCATCCACCGCAATCTGCAAATACAGTCACCAAAATGTGCTTAATATTAGTGGTTTTCACTTAAGATTTAGGAATTTATATAACTCTATGTTGTATGCTTACTTACAGAAATATAAATACTATATATATATATGTATATAATA